>NW_024869731.1:344296-375987 GCF_013358625.1 Macadamia integrifolia
AACTATTTTTAGCTGCCTGGATTTGATAAGCTCACCATACCATCTTTTATCATGCCATGTGGAATGATTATGTGAATGATTCAGACCATTAGATAGACAGTGAATAATCTGAATTAGTCACTTGTAAATTTCATACCTAATTCATTCAAGGGGCAGTTACTACACTTACCCTATATTAACTCAAAGTCCCTTACATTGAACTTTTTTTATTTTCTTTCTAGAGCTCTCCAACAATGAAAAACACGATTCAATGTCAGATAACCACAAAAATCCACGCACATTTGAACAATTGTGTTGAGAGGTCAATGTTCTCTATGTCATTGGGACGAGGACAACGATGAGGCATGATAGGGATGATATGGAAAGCCGGTTAAGTGTGATGGGATTACTTGGATAGAAGGGTAATATGGCATTTTAAAATACTATGGTTGAAGGAGGGGTAGAACTTTTCTTTATGGGGATCAGAAAAGAAGTTCAATATAGGGGATTTTGAGTTAATATAGGGTGAATGTCGGGAAATGATAGTAATCACCCCTTCATTCAAATATTCTCCCACATCCATGTATATTAATTCCATACACGTTCACACTACTCCAACCTACAGTTAAGTGCATTATGTCTAAGTCCTGACTTTTAAAACTACTTGGAAAATCGTTTTGAACTGAAATTCACAAGTGAACAAGGGACCTTGAGGTATGCGTGTTCACATAGTATGAGCTAACCCAATCAACGGCATGGTAGATATTTGGATCTATCAAGGAAAGATGTTCAAGAAAGTTTTAACAACACTGACGAAGGATGTATTGCAAGAGGAATCCCTGAGAGAGAATTAAAGAGGTACCATTAGAAAAGGGGTGCTCTAAACTAAATTTGAGATGGCTCCCATAGTCCAAGAGAGAAGAAAGTATCTCATAGATGAGTAATTTGTTATGGCAATGGCACCTTTGTTTTATTTAATTTTTTTTTTTATAGAAAAAGAAAACTTCATTAATTAAGAGAAGCTAAATTTATATAATCACATTGGAAAAAGTCAGACCTAACACCTAAATATGTACCACTAGCAATATTCACCATAACAGCATCACAGGGTTTTTTTTTTTCTCTAGAAATTCGTGTATATTAATTATAAAAGAAATAAAGGGAGTGTTGAATTTCAAATAGATGAAATTCTAAAATGTTGAAAAGGTCTACCAAGGCCAAGATCCATGAGTTGGTTATGAAATACGCAGAAGGAAGTCCTAAGAAGAAAACCAAACTTTAGTGATATTCCAACCCATGGTAGAGCTAGCCGTAGGCCATCAAGAATTCCCATTGCTTCAGCCTCCAACTGCTTCTTAGTTGTTTCAAGACCGAATTTGATACCTAAAACCGACCCTGGAGAAGAATATCAAAAGCCCATCCTTTTTTGCAATTGATTAGTAGCACTAGTACAAACCAAAATAGGATAGTTTAAAAAGGGAGAGAGTTGGACATCTTCCTAACCTGCACTTTGGATCATCTGTGGTATATAAGATATGGTTATCAATATCATGAGTAGCAAAAAGTTTTAAATTTGAGATCCAACGGTTAACATTTTAAAAAACAAAAACAAGGTTGGGATCAATATTCTTGGCAATGATATGATTTCTATGGATCCACAATAAGCAAATGATTGTAGCAAACAGACTAAAACATCATTTAAGATTTAAGAGGTTTAAGTGTGAATTAAAAAAATATATATGTTTAACTACTGATGTAAAGGAATTAGTAGCAATGCAATGTCGACGCATGTCGAAAGGATTGGCAGCCCAAATTCGAGTAGTAAACTTATAAAAAATAAACAGATGGTAAATAGATTTAGAATTATAACCACCAAAAGCACAAGATTTATCAATATCCAACCATTTTTCAAGGATATCTCTCTCTAGAATTTTGCGTAGGAGAGTTCTCTAGAGAAAAACCTTAAATTTCGGATGGATGAATAGTTTTCATAAAAGTTTCCACCATCATGAAGGGAGACTTCATTCATTAGTCTGCCAGTCCTCCCTTGTCTGTAAGAAAATTATGTTACCTTTCTTTTTTTTTTTGGTAGGATGTTACCTTTCTTACAGCCAAGTATTTTTGCATATGCAAATAGATTTTAATATATGGTAAACAACGCTCTTGAAAGCGGTTGGACAAGATTAAAAATAGTTGAACATAAAAAACATAGAAGTATGAATAGACTAAAAATGGATAAGTTGAATCAAGAGGAGTTTGATGCAAGGCATGAATCCTTTTACTATTACTGGATAATAAGATTGCTTTGCAGTAGCTATAGGGAGCACATTTTGTATCTAAGAATGCGCTCTAGTGTTTAGACATAAGGGTGCGAAATGATCACCTCATCCTTTTTGATTGATGCATGCACATGTTCTCATTGGCCAGGGTTCTGGCATAGGGATCAGGCTCTTAAACAAAAACCACTTCCCTAAATTTTTATCACTAAGAAGCCGAAATTAGAAGTAAAGACAATTACAATATAGGAAAAGGAACTTGATGCTCTGATACTAACTGGAGGAAACTTAAGTCTTATATTGCATAGGTCTTATTTTATAATTGAAGGGGGATTGTCTTTTATAGACCCACACACGGACTTCAAGCTAACACAGATCCACGGTCTTCAAACTTTTACAAATCCACACTAACTTTTGGTAAAGTAAATGGATATATAGTTTGAAGAATGATAATCAGTTGTATCAGTTGTGGATGACATGTGGAGACCTTCCATTTCCTCTGCTGATTACAAAACTTTCCAAATGAATAACTCAATTCATAAAAGGGCTTTATGTACATGTTGACTATAATTGATCATTTCACTGATTTGCTTAATGTGCAAAGGCATGCCAGAGCTTTTAAAAACCCAAAATAGGGATCTGACTTCTCTTTGGAGAGGTGGCATTTTTCTTTCGCCTCAATTGCTCCAAGGACTTTTAAAATAAAATAAAACTTAACACTAATTTCTCATACAAAATACATAAATAAAGACTAAACTAAATATTGAAAAGTTAAACTTTACTTGAAAATTGAAAGAATTTCAAAAGTTCATAGAATCTTATTCCTATGCTAATGAAGAATTAAAAGAGAAATTCTAATTATCTACCTGTAAAATGATGAAAAAATAAAGAGTGACACATTGTGTGCTTGGTTTGTTCAAATTTTTTGTCATCTCTTTTCCTGTTAACCAAGGTCTCCTTTTATACCCATCAGGTAGTTTCAACCACTTTAATCCACCTATCTCATAGTTCGTGGGTAGTTACTAACTCCTTGTCTCTATCTTTGGTTATAACTACCTCAACTATCATGGTCATGTAGATTCCACGTTCACTCTTTTACCAAAATGTCAATCTTTCTTCCCTTCCCTATGGAGTCGGTCAACTTTCGCATCGATCACCTCTATTGTTGACCGATCCTTATGATCATTTCTCATGACAAGTCAATCTTACCAATTTTCTATTTATGAACACACATAGTAATTGGTTTGGATGGCCGAACTAGGGTGCAAACAATGCCCGTCAACACTTTGGACAATGTTACTGTCAGTCAGCAAGTAGTTCGATAAAGATTATGGATCAAAACGGTTCGATCTATCTCCTTTTGATTGACCCCATGGATATTTTTAATTTTAAACTTTGAAACACGTCCATCAAACCATACCGCTTACATCACTTGTCAAAGTAATAAACCCTTTTTCAAGAAACGTAATTATATCCATTTTGCGACAAAATCTTAATTCTCCTTATTCAATGATTGTTAAACCCCGATAACTCATCTTCTTCCTTGAGCTAAACAACCTTTCTCATTTCCTCAGTTTTCTTTTAAATCTACAACCGTGAATCATCCTCCTGGCTTATCTGAGAAAGATCATAAGCTCCATGTCATCTACTCCCATTTTCTCAAAGGTATTGATTCTTGCTTCTTCTCATTTTGTCATAGGTCCTAGTCTTCTGTCATCCTCTTTTTAGTCTCAGACTTTGCCAAACACAAAGAGGAAACTATTTTGTTTCACCATGGGATCCCTCCTGTCTCCTCTAAAGGCAAACCCAAATACTTTTCTCGATTGTGGCCTTTTATGCTTCCTTATTGGAACCCCTGAGTAGATAGGATGGAAAAAGAAAACTCCTCAGAGTGGGAGAAACTTGATATTCCCATGACACTACAATTTTCAAGCTTCACATCCCAATCGATAGGCCTTTACTTAAAGCTGCTATTTCATTTTGATCTCATTCCACCAACTCGTTTTATTTTGCATGCTGCACGATGAGTCTGACTTTATAAGATATATGTTCCTTGCTTGACCTAAAACCAGCAGGCAAGTAGTTTACTAGAGTTTCTCTTGGATCCTCTAAACGCTATGACTCAAACTTCACAAAGAAGTCTAGTTACTCTTTATCGGCAAACCAAGGTCCCTATACTCAGGAAAGGGTAGTCGCTTTCCTTCTCTTTTGGACTTTGTAGATCTTTAACTTGCACCTATGCTAATAAAATCATTAAAGAGTTTGAGCAAAGGATACTCATAGGCTCATTATGGATGATGAATTCCAATTAGTCCTTATAAATACTCTATATGTTCTAGAACTTAATTTATATATTAATATGTGACTCTAAATGATACAACTTTAATTTTTCAAATAAAGTTGACAGTGTTTATAAAGACAATAATCTAATTTATACTAAATATTTATGTTATGGTCTTTATAAAGTTATTTTAGATTCTATTTTTAGAAATTTTTTACCCTGTATGTGAATGTTAGGTTAAAGCATAAATCCAATAATTTTTATTCCTCGCCCTTATGATATTAAATTATAAATGGTTAGGTCATATATCTAGACCTAGAATGGAGAGATTAGTGAAAGATATGAAATATTGTTAAATCTTGACTTCACTGATTTCATTATTTTCTTAGATTGCAATAAAATAAGCAATTTAAGTCAAATAAAGTAACCTTCATAAGGATTGCTGTATTTTTGAAACTAGTAGATATACTGACCTAGGGCAAAGTAAAAAACCTTTTGTCCGATTTTTCAAGTTGAAGGGGATGACTTTCTCAAAACATAACTACTGATACATCTTGATAGAATGATGTTTCAGAAAGAGACAATCGTACTCTTATGAAAATGGTACATAATATGATGAATAATGCCCCATTGCTTGAATTATTGTAGAGTGAGGCATTAAAGACAACCATATATATATATATATATATATATCTCAAACTGCATTCTCGGTAAGCAGTTCCTAAACCTGTCTTGAGTTATGAGCTAAAAGGAAACCTAGTTTAGGATATTTTTACGTATGGGATTGTCTTTCCGAAAGCTAAATTATATAATTCACATGAAATTAAACTCGACCCTAAGATCATAAGTTGATATTTCATTGATTATTTTGAATGGTCAAAGGGATTTAGGTTTTGTGCAACCTCACACAATACCAGAATTGTGTAAACACGACTTAGATTCTTAAGAGCATGTTTAGTAACGATCCGGAGATGATATTTTCTGTTATAGATTCCATTTTAGAACAGAGATGGGAAAAAAGCGTTTGGTAACGCCTCTGCCATTTCTGTGCCTAGGAAATGAGTGGTCCAAAAAGTCATCCCAATAGTGGGGATCAAGTAACACCTTTTAGGTGTTTCTTCAATTTTAAGATGATCTTTAGACAAAAAAAAAAAAAAGTGCCCACTCCCAATAGAAACCTCAAAACCCCCTTTTCATAAAACCTCCCTTCTCTCACGCAGCTTTCGCAGCTCATTCCCGTCTCTCACGCAACTCTCGCCGCTCACTCTCGTTGCTCAGGCTGCTCTCGTAGGTATCTCTCTCTCTCTCGCTCTCTCAGGGTTCAGTTTTAGGGAAGATTTCGAAAACCAAGGCGAGAGAGGGGACAGTTGCAAGAGTACCTTGGTGTGGATTCTAGGGGTGTTTCTGGGAAGGGAAGTAACTAGGTTATGGATTAAATCTTTAGTGTGTATTAGGTATGTGATATCCTTCCTTTACGGCTTATATTTCATTCACTGACAACTCTTAGGAGGATTGCTGATTGCTCTAATACTAGTGATTGGTTCATCACAGCCAATTCGTAATGTTACCGGATCCAATCCGACCATGCTACATTGCAGAATTGGAGAAGGGGCAGAGTAGAAAGAAAGGTTTGTTGGACTTTGGGTCCCATTTCTTTTATCTTCCTGAGAATGCGCTCCATTAAACTATTAAAATAGTCCACTACACCATAATCAAATCAGTTGCAGATTTTGGGTTTTCCAACAGAAAATTCTTGGGGGTAAGATCAATATAATGGGTATTTGGACTCTTCTTGTTCTCTTTGTCTCGAGATAAAGCCAAGCAATGGAACACTAGTGCTAGCAAAATGATAATTCTGTTTCTAGATATTCTATTTCCTTCAGCCTTAGTGTTACATGTGTTCCAGAACAAGAAATTCATTCAAACCCATTAGAAATCATGTATTGTAATATAAAGACTACAGGACAAGAAGATCTGATAAGTTGTACATGGGCTCCGGGAAACTTGCTCCAAGTAAAATTATAGTAATAGATAATAAGCTCTGCAGGATTTTTCTGGACATTAACTTGAAGCACAGCTCTGATGAAACTTACAAAAACATCTCCTACTGTACAAATTTAATGGAAATTGTCGAATCAAGCTTCCTTTTCTTCCTGATCTTAGTGTGTTTCTTTTGTCAGTGCCTAAATAATGAGAAAAACCATGACCAGAAGCTTTTCTTCCTCCTACTGTACATGTGTCCCTTCAGCATGAAGAACTCTCAACTTTGAGAGGAACCTGGAAGGTTCAGGTAGGACTCTTATCTGGTTGTTACTTATATCCAGTTGTTCAAGCATTTCAAGATCTCCAATTGAGCTTGGTAGAGCTGAAAGATCCGCAAAATTATTCCCAACATTCAATTTCACAAGACAAGTTGCAGAACACAAGTTCTCAGGTAAATTTGAAACTTCGTTGAAGCTGATGTCAAGTTCCTTCAACCTGGAAAGATTACCAATGGTAGTAGGTAACCCTGTGATTCTGTTATAGTGCAATGTAAGGATCTCCAAGCATTCAAGCTTCCCAATTGCTTCTGGAAGTGCTTTTAGTTTGTAGTAGTATTCATACCAAAATTTGAGGTTTGTAGTAGTATTCATACCAAAATTCTTACTTTATTTGCAATAGAACCTAGAATTTTGTAGTATTCATACCAAAATTCTATGTTATGGTATTGTAACCTTTATTTTTATTTTTATTTTTAACCATGAAACCATGTATTTTGATATCAATTTCAGTTCAATATGATCATTAATGGCGTTTGTGTAAACATTGAAATGAAAAAAAATGTGCCAGGGACTAGTTCTTACCAAATGCTATTTCACTCCAAAACTATCCCCATAACAGTTTCAGAACAAGTTTACCAAATGCCCAAACAGAGTCAAAAAATCATCTTTTAATGAAGTAACACAAATAGATGATTTTTCCAAAGAACGGCGTTCTCAGAACGGAATCATTAACAAACAGGCTCTAAGAGATGATAATATTAGTGGAGTGTGAAACAACATAATGTGGTATTTGAGGGACATTGGATTTCTCTATCGATGTATGTATATCCTACTAGTATTGTTGTTCAATGGGTGACTATTGATAATGATCCTATGGAACAACAAATTATAGATGATACACATGTGCGTCATGATAGTGTTGTCCCGCAAGTTACTATTGAAATTAATCATGTTAAACAACAAACTATGAAAGATGTACCTATGAGGGCAAAGATCGAAAATCTTTGTTGTGTTTCCAAATTCCTCTCGCCATGCTGGAGAGATGATGAAAATATCTCATCTCACCCTCAAGGGTTCGATCCCTCTCTCCATTTGTAGGATAGCATGTTTCTTCTTTATCTTTACCTACTCTTATTCCTCCCGATGTTTATTGGGGATTCTTTAATGTCCTCTGTCTTCTAGGTGACATTAAAGGGGATGGAGAAAACATGTTGTTTGGAATCATATCGTCGCCTTGGATTTAGGGCCTAGAACCCTATTGGTGAGCCCAATTCCGATCGAGTGATCAAGCTTGAGTAGAGGGGTTGGATTTCTATGAAAGGCTTGAAATCCCAAATTTGACTTCATATTTGGTCTATTCTAGAGATGCAGTACATGTCAGATTACGAGCGTGGGAATGTGTTAGGCACCCACCTTGCCCGAAAATTCCGATCCTTCTATCAGATGCTTGAATTTCGAACTTTCTCCCCCAAGAATTTTAATGATTCTAACCAACATGTATATAATGCTTGCTATAATATCATCATAGTGAAAATGAACATTTATGAACTTTATGAAATGATTTAACCTATCACTTGCACATAAAATGATAAATTTAGATCAAAATATATGATATGATCACATGAAATGATAAAAGCTATTATCATTAAAAATCACATACAAAATGATAAATTTAAATCAAGATATATGATATGATCACATGAAATGATAAAAGTATTATCATTAAAAATCACATAAAATGATAGAGACACCTATCAATTATCACATGGATGATAAAAAAAACTTACATAAAATCATACGAAATAATATTATGCTTACTTGAATCACAAAAAATGATAACATGGAATTATGAAATTACATGAAATCATTAAACTACATTAAGCAATAGCATTTTACATGAAATCAATGGTAATTTCAACCTATCTATATGTGAGCATAATAGAAATATGGTGTGTAATTATCCCAACAAATTTTCCCAACTCAGGGATGAAACTCAATTTTCTTCTCTCTTTCCTCGAGGGAAAACCTTTTTTCTAGCAGAGCTTTTGGTCTGATGGGTGTACATTAATATCTCATGAATCTGGGGCAGTGATTCAACGCTATAATGGATTGGGCTTTTCACTTATAGAAAAATGGGCAGTGCTTCCATATTATTGGGAAAATGAGTTTTCTACTTATAAGAAAACCGGCAGCACTTTGGAAAAATGAATTCTACTTTATATAAAGTTCAATAGCACTTTCGAACTTTTTAAAAAATGGAATTTTACTGTAAGTGAAATTGAACAGCACTCCCACGCTATTTTGAAAATGGGTTTTACCCTATAAGAAATTGGGCAGCGCTCCCGCACTATGTTGAAAATGGATTTTTACCCCCTAGAAAATTGGGCAGCACTCCTATGCTATTTTGCAAATGGAATTTTATTTTAAGTAAAATTGAATAGCGCTCCCATGCTATTTTGAAAACGAGTTGTTACCCAATAGAGAATCAGGCAGTAATCCCATGCTATGTACCATTTTTTTAAAAAATGATTAAATTAATAAAGAAAAGATAAATTAAGTCACTTTTCTATGGGCAGCACTCCTGTGCTATTCTGAAAATGGAATGCAATTTTAAATAAAATTGGATAGCACTCCGGCGCTATTTTGAAAATGCGTTTCTAACTACAGAGAATCAGGCAGCGCTCCCATGCTAGGATCAAAATCCTCTGTTTTTCTCATCCATGTTTTTCCTTGTTTTGCTACCTGCAGAACGCGACACGTGGACAACAAGGAGATCAACGGTCAAGATTGGGTGAGAATTATTACATCCGGTGCGTTGGTCTTAAAGTTGTCCACGTGTCGCGTTCTGCAGGTAGCAAAAAAAGGAAAAACATGGATGAGAAAAACAGAGGATTATTTTCCCCCATGCTATGTACCTTTTGGAAAAAAATGATTAAACTAGTAAGAAAAAGATAAATTAAACCCCTTTCCCATACTAGTAATAGACGCATTGGCTCTTGGAAGAGCGTATGTAAACTCCACTCCGCAGCTTTATATGGGTAGCTCCTTGTTTCAAGAACACTCACGAACTCAAGAGGTTAACTTTGAACTTAGGTTCTAATGGTTTTAGCTTCAAGGATTTACACATGGGAAATGGAACTAAGGTGAGTAAGCAAGGGTGGCTACAAGACTTGAATAAGTCTCGAACAAGGTTTCTCAGAAAGGGAATCTTTTTTTTTTTTAATTTCTTTTTCTCTCTCTCTCTTCCTCTGGCTTGTGTCTCAGAGTAAATCTCAAAGAAAGTGAAGTGAGAGGTGAAAAGGTGAAAAACCTTCCTATTTATAGGCCAACCAAGGGGTATTACAGGGAAAATGGGACTTATTCTAGCCGTTTAGGCTTAACCCACCCTCAAGGCCTTAACCAGCCAAAAAGATCCCCCCTAGACGGTTTGTCTAAACTTAGACATTCCAAAAGGCTTTAAACTTGCCTTTTACGCTAAGGGCCCATTTGATAACGTTTCAAGAAACGAGTTTCTACTATTTCTGTTTCGTGAAACGATAGAAACAGAACAAAAACCGTTTGCCAAACTTGTTCCGTTTCACTTAATTTCATAAACAAAAATAGCTTTTACTATCTATTTTTGGTTCAAGAAACAGAAACGACAGAACGAGTTCCACTCGTTTCATCGTTTCTTGAAACAACACTTATGTCCAAAAGCTAAGCCCAACCCCCGATATTTTCCCCTCCACATTACATGGTGCTTCATCTTCATTGTTCTGCAGAGAGCTTCTCCCATCGTACTGCTCTGCAACCTTCCAACTCCGTCACCAGCTATTACTCTCAACTTAGGGCTCGTGAAGACCCCTGGAGCAACCCGTGAACCTCGCTCCTGTCTTCTCAGCTGCATAGATTCCTCCCACAGTGCTGCAAATCATACCAGGAGTGAGTTGTAAACCAAGAAACGAAAGTCTACTAAAGAGGAGAGGGCGATCGATCTTCCACCTCCGACTTTCCTCTCAAAGGCATCGCCTAGAGGCAAGAGGTTCTTTAGTCGTTCTTCAACCGCGCCCTAAATTCCAACGATCTGCACGACGATAGCACCCTTAAATTCGTTCTTCAACCGTGCCCTAACTCATTTCCTGTTCATATAACCAGGTAAATCCTCTTCTTTCTAGGGTTTTTGTTTCTTAGATGCACTGTCATTTTTTTATTTCTTTTTAATCATTATTTTGCGATTAAAAACCTGCACGCTTGGGAATCTACCACCATTGTTTGAGGAAGGGATGGCATGTGTTTCTGCCATTATAGTTCACTGTAGACGAATTTCTTGGCAGGTATTGTTTCCCTTCATCTTCAACCTCTGTTCTCTTTTATAAAATCCAATCGTTGGTGGGAGACTATTCGCCCCATATAGACAGAAGCCCTAAGTAAATTTCACAGTATTTTGAGTTGGGTATGTGAAGCTCCTGATTCTTTCTTCTTACATCATATTCTGCCGGAAAAATTTCCAAAAACAAGTATTATCAAACACCTTCTTTTCCGTTTCTGTTGTTTCTTGAAACAGAAATAACAGAAACGTTATCAAAAGGTGCCTAAATATGGTCGGTTAGAGAGCCACCTCTTGGCATGGCTTGGCTGGTGGATTTTACCTTAACGGCTAGGGTATTAACTTGGTTGAAATGAGTATGAATTTGGCTTGGTTTTAGCCTAATTTAAAATAAGGTTAGCTTAGCTTAAATGAGTATAAATTTGGCTTGGTTTTTGCCTAACTTAAAATGGGTTTAGCTTAGCTTTCTTAAGTTTCAAATGGGGTTGGGTTGGTTAAATGTGATTCAGTATAGTCCAACATGGTTTAATGAGGTTCAAACTTTAAAAACACATTACAAAACATTCAGCCATCCGATTTTCGCGTGTGAGATATCAATTGATTCATAATTTCGGACACTATTCAATGATAACAAGGATCGAACACATGATTGACTTGATCGTTGTTTTATGACGAAAGATGTTATTGACCCCTTGCGGTCACCTCCCTGTATCATTGATCAGTATCAGGTTGGCTTCTTGACATTTTCTATGATCAACAATATTTCATGCATTCATGTAAAATGGACTCGGTTAGCGTAGTTAGATTTGGCTGAGTTCACTAGGCTTGACTAGAATTGGTTGAGTTAACTAGGTTTAACTAGAATTGACTGGGTTAATTGGATTTGAACAGAATTGGCTGAGTTGACTGAGTTTGAGTAGAATTGAGATTCCTCCACGAAAGATATCATACTAGCCTTAGTCGTTTGTAAATCATCATTGTTGGGGGGACAAAATTAGGTGTCTACAATACTACTCTATGATGTAGTTACAATAGAGATTACTATGAATGTTCCTCAATTAGAAATTTAGCTTAAACCTTAGAAAGTGAAGGGGTCTGCTATTCCGGATGACTATATATATATATATATATTTTTTTTTTTTTTTTTTTTTTTTGTAAAACGGCAAGACTATATAGTATATCTCCAAGAATTAGAGTTCGATATTGGAATCAATAATGAGACATTGAATTTTTCATAAGCTATAAATGATAATGATTTTTCTTAAAATAGATAAATCCCATGAAAGATGAGATATCAATTAGTGAAAATGATGTCTGAGAACTCATTCAACTATCTACGAGCTTTAAGACGATTGGTTATAAATGTGTATTTAAGACTAATTGCGACTTGAAGGGCAATGTTGAAAGGCATAAACTAGACTAGTTGCAAAGGACTTCACTCATAACGTGACTCATTATAAATTAGAGTTTCACTAAATAGATGAGAAAACGTATTTTTGATAGGGCTTAAATGAGGAAGTCTGCACGAACTAGTCTAAAGGATTTAATGAACAAAAAAAGAAAATTTAGTGTTCAGATTTAAGAATTCCATATACAAACTTAACAAGTTTCCCTATGGTGATATATTAAGTTCAATCACATTATTGTTTCTTTTAGATTTATTGAGAATATATTTTATAGGTGTATATATATGAAACTCAATGGGAGCAAGTTTATATTTTTGGTTATGTATATGGATGATCTTATTTATATGAGCAATACAAAGTTGTTTCTCTCTAAGAGCTTCGAAATAAAAGATATGAAATTAGCCTCCTTTTTTATCGGCTTAGAGATGTATCATCATAGATCTCACTAATTACATGGGTTATTGCAAGAAATCTATATCAATAAGTTCTAGAAAGATACAATATAAATGTTTATTCATTAAGTGTCGCTTCTATAATCTAAGGAGACAATTAATTTAAGGTAGTGCATCCATAATGTTCAAAACAAGTGCTTATAGAAGACATACCTTACTATTTTGCATATGGAACTTTATGTATGTAATGTTTTGCACTCATCCAGACATTTAGTTTTGCATATTGAACAAATATGTGTTTGAAGATAGTAAGATACCTTCAGGGAACTAAGAAATATACTTTACCTATATAAAATATGATTAGTTGGAAGTGCTCAAATATTATGACTGATTATGTCTAATGCCTCGATGTAGAAAGTTTAGATATGAACAAAGTTTCTACATGATGAAGAGGCAATTTATTAGAAGTCTAAGAAGCATTATTGTCTATCAGTTTTGACTATGGAAGCAGAGTTTCTGGTATGCTTTGAGGATACATCTATGGCATATACGATCATTATTTTTCAGCATTTTGGATTGTTGACGCCATTACAAAGTTATTGAGAATGTGTTAAGATAATATTGCAACTATATATTACTCCAAAAATGATAAAAAAAAATTGTAAAGCGAAACCTTCTGGAGTTAAATACAACTTCATAAATATTATTCAGAAATAAAAGTATAAATTGTATATAACATGACCAATATGATGATTACAGTTCCGCTGACTAAGGCATTAACACCCAAAGCTTTACGGATCTTGTGGTAGACAAGTGTCTAACTGAAAATTAAGTCAGGACTCTAGGTTCTCTTCCTACCCTAATGTTATTCTCATTATCGGAGTCATCATCAAGAGAACGTTAAGGAGAGCTATTGAGAGAAACATAGAGATCCATCGTGAGTTTGGCAGCGAGTTTGTCTCAATAGATAGTGAACGGAATGCATTGTTTTCCTATTGTTAATTTTTGTTCATAAATGCTTAAGCAAGATCCTATTAATGGTTGAGTAGGAATTATCTCCTACATAAAGTTCTAATGAATGGTGAAGCATCATTGTGAAAAGAATTTCATAAAAAACTAAAAAAGATAAAAGTCCAAGCGACGCAACCTACAAAATTTTTGGTACCTTGTGCTTTGCCTAACCGGTTTCCAACTAAGAGAGAGCGACCAACAGTGGGATTCCCCTCTCTTTCTAGCAGCCTCGATCCTATTTTGTAAAGTATCAGAATAGAGTTGTAGAACTAGAGAACTCCTTCCCTTTCACCAAACCGTCTTTGGTAGCTTCATCAATGGCATTGGAACGAATGATTCATAAATCAAGATTTTCGATTAATATTTCTTCAGCCAAACCTCTATGCTTTGAAGACTAAAATACAAGGATTTCTTCTTCTCAAGAAGCATTTTAAGCCATTTCTCTTTAGAGGGAGTCAGCTCTATAGCAATGAATTTGAGAAAATCTAAACATTTCTTCATTGGTGTGTTGAGATCATGGCTAGAGAAGCCTTGAACCTTGAACCCTTTAATTGCAACAAAGAATAGTGATAGTAAGGCACTGTTTGACAATGTTTCTGTTGTTTCTGTGTCCAGAAATGGCAGAAACATAAATTCACGTTTCTGGGAACAGAAACAGATTTTTAGGTGTTTGATAAACCTTGTTTCTTGAAACGTTTTTCGCACACATTGTTGTTTTGATAAACCTTGTTTCTTGAAACGTTTTTCGCACACATTATTGTTTTATAATAGTTGTTTCTGGAAACGTTTCTTGTAGAAAATTTTTGTTTAAAACAATATAAAACATCATTTTCTAATTTAATTTAGAAGGAAATCATAACCCATTGTTCCAACAAGAAATTGTACGAGAGGAACCGAATCGGATGAGAGGAAGAAATTATTCCATACATGTATAAAGATTGAATACCGTACCATACAAGAAGGGAAATCCACTCATGCATTATGGTAAAAATTAGAAAAGGGTTTAAATCCCCTTACTATTCTAGAAGCAAACCACCTATCTCTAACATATTACTCGAAGTAGATCATACCCAGCGAACTGGACTTCTAAACCGCTAGAAATTTCGATCGGGAAATTCTGCAAAGTAGGATCAAAGAACAAACAATCACTTTACTGCCATTCCAACCTTTCCCATAGAAGATTTTTAGGGTTTCAGTAAAACTGGGGAGAACATTCTCCTACCTTGCAGAGGAATGGAGAGAAGCGAAAGGATAGGGTCGAGGAAGGCACCGAAGATTGAAGTAGAAGATCTACACTACCTGAAGTCGCATGAAGCTTTTGGAAGGATAATCTGAGGTAGAAGATCAATTGATTTTGCCTCTTTTGTAGCCTTACCGAGGGTTCAAAAATGAACTCACATGTCATATGATTTGTAGCACCATGAAAGAATCTCTACAAGTGATAAGATAGCGGATGAGGTTTATGGGAGTTTCAATCATCTTCACAAGGGTTGCCTTGAGAGGAATCGCTGGAGGTTCCTTCGGATTTGCAAAGGAGTACTAAGCTCTTCTTTTCTTTATAGCAGAGCAGAGCAGTTCAGTGTGAAGTAAAATGTCGAGGCATTTTTATCGAGGAGGGGTAATAATGAGGTCCACTAGTCGTTTCCAGAAACGACTTCTGAGTCGTTTCTGAAAGTCGTTTCTTAGACCATAAATTGATAGAAATTTCAATTTCTAATTCTAAAAACAGGTGAAATGAAATACTTTTACCAAACGCTTTTTTCTCCGTTTCTCCATTTCGAGGAACAGGAAAACACAAAACGCATTTCTAGGAACATTGTCAAACAATACCTAAAATTATGCATTCTAATTTTCGAACCGTATATTTGTCAAGCTACAAAATGAAACACATCCAATGATCTGAGTTAAAACCTAAATAATCTTACGGTTAACATCCTTATTCAAGGTAACCCGCTAACCTGCCCATTCCTCTCGTGTAGGTAGTTTGGTTTTTTCTATAGAAAGATGTTTGATAAGGATTCATGATGGGATAGGGTCACATGGTCAACCAGCATCATGGAAGAGGAGTCATTACCACATGTAATGTTCCTAGCTCCGGCCCCAGGCCTCAGGCTTCATAGGATCTTAGGTGCTTTCCCTTTCTTCTCTGCTTCTTCTCGTTTTTTTCTTTTTTTGCTAAAATTTTCGGCTTCTTCTCTCGCAAACTTTATGAACCCTTATTGACTTTTCTGATTCTATGACGTTACCACTAACTAGATCTTCTCTTACCAACAAAAAAAAAATTATTAGATCCTCTGGTCTCTCTTTTCTTTTTTTCTTCTTTTTCTTTTAATAGTAAATCTGATCACCCCCTCCTCAACATAATCTTGAACCAGAAACCCCTTTTATCACGAGATCTTCTTCCCCTTGAAGAAAGGAAAAAGAGTCTCAAAGCAAAACGTTTGATTTATTTATTATTATTATTTTTAACTTCAATCCGGACTCTGAGCAGAGATGTGGCATTCATCAATCATTGCTTTAAGAAAATTATAATTATCATAAAAAAAATTAAAAATAAATAAATAAATAAATAACCTCAGTCTGATGCCGAGGAGTAGCACTACATCAGAGAAGCTTCACACTCGATCTTAGAATGACTTATATTTCTATTGATGAGTCATTTGCGATCCATTCTATGAGAAGTTGGAAAGGTTAAAAGCCAAATAATGCTAAGGTATCTGAAGCAGGGTTCTAAATTTTGAAATCGACAGCCAAATCAATTAGCGTCCATCGCGCAGGTCTTGCCCATAATTATCTGGACGAAAGCTTGCCCATAATTATCTGGACGAAAGCCACATCTCCAGACAAGCATTCAAAAGTTTTTGGTGCCACTTAGATTTTCACCTAGCACTCGCCCAGATAACTATGGACGGAGCTAGACGATGGACGCTCAAGAGAAGGATCGAATCCTATTGGATTAGTGTGAATCGATCACATCCAAGGTTGAATTGCCGTTTCACCTATTTTTTAATACCCATCTCTGGGATGTTTTCTTATTTCATATTTCCCCCCCAAACGGAGGTTGTGATATTAATTCCCAATAATAATTATTTTGAGAGAGAGAGAGAAAGAGAGTGTGTGTGTATGTGTATATTCAGGAGCTCAAGATTAAAAATTTAGAAGATTATGTTGCTTTCCATTTGATACAGCTTTGTAGTTCAGAACCTCACAATCTCATTCTCAACCCCTAAAACTAAAAGAGAGTATCTAAGTAGAGACTAGGATTATATGGGTAGGTGATTAAGTACTCTGGCAGAACAAAATATAATAATACTGCCCTCTTAACTGAAACTAAGCCAGCCACCTTTTTGAATCCTATGGGGTTTTACACAAAAAAGGGGTGTAAGCCCTCTTAAGCAAGGGCCTTCACAAGCATCAGAGGATCAGGGTTTGCTAGAATTAGTAGGATCTGTGGTGGAGGTAGAGCAACGGTTGGGGTCATTAGCTTTGGTGTTTGCTTTGGAGAGCTTCTGCTTCAGCTCAGATAACAGGGCTTGATTCTCCTGGTTCAGAAGTTGAGCTTTCTTCCTCAGCTTTTCATTCTCTTTGATCATGTAATAGTTCTGAAGGTACAACTTCGAGTTCTGACTTTCCATCACTATGAAACGTTTAAGTTCCTGTTCACACAAAATCACAACAGAAGCATTTCAGATATAATCAATTTACAAAAGGAAAAACAGAGTTTATCAAAAAAAAAAAATCAAGATGAACCAACCCAATAGGTGACAGTTGCAGAGCTCAGTCAGTGTAAGAAAACATGAAAGAAGAAGAAAGGCAAAGCAGAAGAGGCCACAAGTTAACTACATATGGTTGAGCTCACTTGGCCAACCAAGGATATTAATTATGAACCAGGGTCGTCTGAAAACAGAGAAGGAAAAAAAGGAAATGATGGGATCAGAGAGATCTAGCCTTTACAATGAAGCAAAGAATAAAGGCTGCAACAAGACAGCGTAATACATAAAATGTTTTGTATTCTAAAACGTAATTCTTGGCTTGTGGACAAGAAAAGTTGATTTGCTAAGTGAAGGACAATCCCCTGTCTTAAGTCCTCTCCCAAGGCAAGATTGACAGGTTGGAGAGAAACAAACTAAAGCCCAAAACAGGGGAGAAAAAGAACTAAAGAAGCACCTTTCCCTCTGCCTGGTGCAAAGAATAATAAGTAATCAAAGGAGAAATGTATTCCAACCCATGAAATACTTCCCCTTCCCTACCCTACCCATGCCATCCTTGGTGCAAAAAGTGAATACAGGTAAAAGAGAAGAACAGAGAAGAATAGAAGGAACACAAGTACTCCAGATTTCATTCAGAAGAAGAAGAAGAAGAAGAAGAAGAAGAAGAAGAAGAAGGGACAGAAGGGTGGGGGCCTTCTGTAGCTTTTCGAAAAAGATTACCTTTTTGGAGTTTGTTAGAGGCTTAGAGGTTCGGTCGCTGGAAGTTGCTAAAGTGCGTAAAAGTAGTAAAAAGAAGGACTACTACACTGTTGAGGGAGACTGTTGTGTAGAGATGCGATGCGTGCGAGGGACGAAGAGAACTGGAGACTTTCGCAACATATTTATATGAAAAAATGTGTTTTTTTTTTTTTGGTAGAAGAAGAAATGTGTCAAGAGTGGAAGAGTGGATGAGTGAGAAAGTAGAGAGAGATACGGATTGTGGCAGGATCCTACAATGATGCATCGGTAAGCACGGAAGGCGGCCGGTAGGGGTGTGGATTTAATGTTTTTGTATAGATGATGATGACGATTGACTTTGGATAGCGTCATGTGATGATGAATGGGATCTTTTCTTTTGGCACCACAAGGTTATTTTTGTTAAGGGTGCAATTTCGGCCTTGACGGTCCATACTCGTTCTTGATCCGTTTTGATCTCGAGTAAGTATCGATTCAAAAATTTTGACTCCGAGGATTGGTCCGGTCCTGAAATTTCTAACCCTGAGTCAGGATTAAGATGGGTAAAGGTTGATGTTTTGGCCCGCCCTGAACCTGCCTTTGATTTTTTTATCCTGACTTTTGGTCCTACCCGACCTTGATTTTTGCCCCTAATGTTGACCATGGTTATAACCCTAATTGTGACATTGATTTTAACATAATTTTATATATTATTTCACATTGAGTCATTGACACCTCAAAACTCCTAATATATCTTCTCACAATCTCACCAATCTCTCTTACCTTTTTTACCAATAAAAAATATCTCTTTTCCTTTTTCTGCCAAAAAAAAAATAATATATATATCTCTATTATAGTAATTATTATTAATAAAATGAAAAATTATTAATATATTTTTTAAATTACCATCTTAAATCAATATGCAATTGTTGATATAAATATTTATTATTGACTTTTATTATCAACATATATATTTAGTACAGTGAAAATTGGTAGAAAATCATTTTCTACCAATCTTGTTCTTTGAACCTGAAGTTTTTTCTTCTCTCATCAAATGGAGGTTAAGTTTTCTTGTTGTTTGCCTTATGAGGATGATCTCTTTGTTTATCATGACAAATAATTGAAATTTTTTAGATTATTTACATTCTTAGGATGATCTCCTCTTTGTTTATTATAATAATTAGAGTTATTTGTATTATTTGAATGTTTGCTTTAGGATGTTCTCTTCAGAACATGTAATTTGTAACTTTGTGATTTTTTTATCTCCTCTTTATTATGAATATTTTTTATTTTTAAGTTATTTCATATTTTGTAGGGTCAGGATTAGGGTCAGGGTCAGGTTATACTCGGCCCTTAATGGCAAATTAGGGTCAGGGTCAATCAGGGCCATCCTAGCCCTTGATGGAAAACCAGTGTTAGGGTCAATCAAGGTCAGGGTCAGGGTCAGGGTCATCCCGGTCCGACTCTAAAAAATGCGAGCCAATCAGGGCGGGTAAGGTTGGGCTAAACCCTGAAGGGTAGGGCTGGGTTGAAGTTTTGTAGCCCTGAGTCAGGGTCACGGTGGGTTTAGGCCCAGTTAAGGGGACTAAGGGTTGGGCTAGGGTTTTAAGAAGCCCAGCCCAACCCGGCCGCTGTTGCACCCCTAATTTTTGTCATTCAATATAAGGCTCTTCTCTATAGCTGACTATCACTCCGGTCGATTCATAGTTACTTCGACGAGTGGTCATGTGGTGAAATGATGATTTAACGATTTGAGAAAGATGTTGTAAAATGAGGTGTTGATAGAGGATCAAGAAATGAGATGTCAAGAATTGTTGGATCATCGTCTCACCACGTGGTGCTTGCACTGATAACTATGGACAAAACATGGGCGATGGGCACTAAGTAGAGAAGTCAAATTCTTCCCTGAAAATTCACCTGCTTTTCTAAACATGTTTGAGGTATTGGTGTCAAATTGGGCAATTGGTATCAAGGACTTAGGGGACAATATCGGAATCAGTCTCTGTTGATATTGATCTGGATCACATCAAATCAGTGGGTATTGGTCTATTGTACCCCTGATTTTTATAAAAAAAAATATTATTCTTTTACTATTTTACCCTTGAAATGATCTAGATAACCGATCGAAATCGGTATTGGATCAAGGATCGATCTCAACCGATACCAATTTGATACGGTCGATACCATGTCGATACCTCCAATTTGATATCGATCCATTCTGATACTGTAACAGTTTTCAAGATAATCAGTACTCATTTAGATATCATGCATTAAAACCATAAAACCATGTGGATACCTTCAATCCGATACCGTGTATTACAGCCATGCTTCCAAATGATGGTGGACTCAGCCTTCGAAAGATTCGCAATAATGGTTGGGTTGGCTCGAACCGACGCAAGCCCATCATCACACACCTCCTCTACCCCTTTCCCCGTTCCCCCTTAAATTCAATATGGCTTTACGCCCAGCAGCCCACATTTCCCCTCCTCATCATCATCATCATTCATCGATGGTATTTTGTTTTTAGGGAATGTCATCATCATCATGTGTATGGTCTTCCTTACCTCTCTTACTAGTTTAGGGCTTCATCTTTCACTCCTTAACCTTCTCAATCCCTAGTCCCAAACACCCTTTTTCGTCCTTGTGGGATAAGGGGTGTTCGTTGACGTTTTTGCCCCATATCCGTTCTATGGATTGGGGGTATAGAGGTAGTTTTCTTTTTTTTGGTAAGAGGTAGTTTTCTCTTATCAACGTTCGTTGTTTGGCCTTTTTTTCCCATGTACCAGATATGGTTCTAAAATTCGGATTGGATCGGCCTTGATCGATCCTTGATTTTGACTTTTTCAATCTCAATACATATGATGTAAGGGTGAAATTGTACAAAAAATTGATTTAAAAAAACTAGGGGTGGATTTATCCGATACGATCCAATCTAAATTGATTTGGATCGATTTTAGAAAAGTATCAATCTTGATCGATCCCATAATCGTTCCCAAAATTCAATCCGGATCTAATGGATTTATAACAAATTTTTTAAAAATTGATGTTTTAGATTATTAACCCTTGTACCTTACCAATTACCATTGAATTAGTATTAGATCGGTCAAGAATGGGGATCGGTCTCTTTTTAAAAGCAGATTGAGGGTACCGAAGAAGAGGCTTTTCATGACTATTCCCCGTGAGGCTTGTTTCAATAATCTTAAATAGGGAAAGTGTGAGGGGCTCTTTTTTTTTTTTTGGCAAAAGAATGCTACCCTGTTGGCGCAGGTACATGCCAACGTGCGGCCCAAAGAGAGGGAGTATGGGAACATATTCAGTGCAAGGGCATCACGGTCTTTCCACATCCACTATGTCTAGATGTATATCTACACCAAACAGGTAGCAATCGTTCTTCCTAGTTTTTATTAGATGGCCTGAATGTCGGATAAAAGGACCATTTTTTACCCTTATGATTTCCAAAGATTAATTTACCATCGAACCCTTTTTTTTGTAAGTTGTAACAAAAAGGGGTAGAGAGCGCTCTCCAATCTTATAGCCCTACAGCAGCATGATACCAGTAAGGAAACGCACATGGGCATCAACAACGAGTTTTTGTATTTCATAGGAATGTTTAACGCGATAGCCTCTCCCCATGTGATGATTGCCTCGCTCTGGCTGGTCCCCTTCGACATGTACATTGGAGTTGTCATGTGGTGAAGAAGGCAAATTTGTCAATTGATAATGTGGACTCTCTCTCTCTCTCTAATGTTATTCAAAAAAATCTACTTCTATAAAAAAAAATTGTAGACATTAAATAAATACATAGGTAATATATCCATAAGTAGAGGTGTCAATCTGTTGAGTCGAATTGGGTTTCATAACTTTAGGGCCTCGCATCATGGTTGGTCTTCATATGTTAGTGATGCGGTAAAAATTGACCGGAGGATCTTCCCTGCTGTTCCTGGTGCTATAGCTGACCTGCACAGAAGAGATGACAAAGGAGAGCCGGGCTGACCCGACGGGGGACTCTCAAATGCCTAAGTCAGATCTTTCCACAGCAGATGCTCAATAGAGCTTTTCCAGTAAAAGGAGTGATCGATTGATCCCCTATGGTGGAGGCTTACATTGGTATTTATAGGCTGTTGATGGAGAGAGAAAGAGGGGTGTTTGTGGAGAGTCCATTTTAGGCGTAGAGTCCTTGAGGGGAGTGGCACTGTGATTCTGGGAATATTCTAGGTTCCAGGGTATATTCTGAGAATATTCTCCATTGATCTCGGAGGTACAAGTCGTGAGAGGGGTGGACGCCTCTGATGACGTGTAGTGGATAGAGTCCTCCCCCTTATGATCAGGGATCACGTCCCTTGAATGTAAGAGTGGATGTGTGCACATTTCCGGATGCATTACTTGACTGTGCCGAGCCGAGCTGACAGGTTGGTCTAGCCGAGGTGACAGATTGGTCGAGGCGAGGTGACTGGTAGCACGGCCTGATGGAAGACTGAGGTGACTGGTAGCACGGTCTGATGGAAGGTTGAGGTGGTAGCACGGCCTGTTGGAGGGCCGAGGTGGCAGCACGGCCTGATGGAGGGCCGAGGTAGTGAGTCAGTTATGTTCAGGTTTGCATATACGCTTCAGCCGTGCTAAGGAAGGGGACATATTTTGCCTCATCACCAGCCCCCCGCTCTAGCAGTTCAAATCGATCTACTAGAGCATTTAATGCGATGTGAAACGTGTTGCTTCACTTTCTCAGTCGAGGCTGCTCAACGGTTCGAGGACGTGGTTGTCACTTGTTCAAAGGCGAAGGAGGTAAAGCGCCTTCATGGGGAGCTACATAAGATCACAGGCCAACTGGAGGTTGAGAAAAAAATGGCCCGATCTGAGGAGGTCCGTGCCAATGATGTCGAGTTGATAACTAGAGAGCTGGAACAGGAAGTTGCTAAGCAGCTCAATGCCAACAACAACTTGATAAAGGAGAATGATGCTCTCTAAGATGAGTTGTCCGAGACTCAGGGCGCTCGCAAAGAGGAGCTCACAGCTAGGGTTGGCGAGCTGGAAAGGCAACACCGAGCTGAGCTGTAGGTCAAAGAGGTGGCTGAACCCCTAGGCATGTCAGAAGTTGGTTGACATTAACATTGCTTCGTTTCAGGTCGGCTCAGACGATGCCATCCGGTTCATCCCGAGTAAGATTCCAGGCAACGATCTGACAAACTATGAGTAGCACATTCTCGTCCCTGCTACTTTAGTGCAGCTCTGTGGCCTGATCGATATTGGTGATGAGGTTATCCAACTCGAAGGATATCCAAGTGAAGAGATAGGCCCGTGGATTAGCCCCCCGAGATTAGCCTTGTATATATATATATTTTTTATGTAGATGTCTCCTTCGGCAGCAATGTACTTTTGAGGTCTTTTTTTTCACTTTTTTGATGAATGAAAAATTTATTTTGATGTCTTCATCTCTCAGCATTCTTGTGCTTCTTTCTTTATTTTCTTGTACTTCGAGCACGACTCGAAATACCTATTAGAAGAATTAGGACCAGTACAGCTGTCTGAGTGTGGCTCCGTTCCCTAGCTGAGCTCAGAATTGATCTTCCATGTCTAGCTTATGAGCTCTTAAGGTGCCAAGCCTGGGCCTAGCCATAGGGGTGCCGAGCTGGGGCTCGATCTTAGGGAATGCCGAGCTTGGGCTTGGTCTTAGAGGGTGCCGAGCTTGGCCTCGGTCTTAGAGAATGCCGAGCTTGGGCTTGGTCTTTTGAGGTGCCTTGTATGTTTGTTGTGCCGAGCCAGGGCTTAGACTTGCATGCGTTAGTGCGTAAGGGCTTGAGGTGCCAACTAGGGCTCGGGCTTGCATGCCTTAATGCGTAAGGGCTTGAGTTGCCGAGCTGGGGCTTAGGCTTGCATGCCTTAGTGCGTAAAGGCTTGAGGTGTTGAGCCGTCCTCTAGCTTTTGTGCCTTGATGCGTAAGGGCTTGAGGTGCCGAGCTGTTCTCGGGCTTGCGTGCCTTAGTGCGTAAGGGCTTAAGGTGCCGAGCCGGGGCTTGGGCTTGAATGCCTTAATGCGTAAGGGCTTGATGTGCCGAACTAGGGCTCAGGCTTGAATGCCTTAGTGCGTAAGGTCTTAAGGTGCCGAGCCGGGGCTCGGACTTGAATTCCTTAGTGCGTAAGGGCTTGATGTGCCTAGCCGGAGCTCGGGCTTGCGTGCTTTAATGCGTAAGGGCTTGATGTGCCAAGCTGGGGCTCGGGCTTACATGCCTTAGTACGTAAGGTCTTAAGTTGCCAAGCCAGGGCTCGGGATTGAATGCCTTAATGCGTAAGGGCTTGATGTGCTGAGCCAGGGGCTCAGGGTTGCATGCCTTAATGCGTAAGGGCTTGAGTTGCCGAGCCAGAGCTCGGGCTTGCGTGCCTTAATGCGTAAGGGCTTGATGTGCCAAGCCAAGGCTCATGCTTGCTTGTCTTAATGCGTAAGGGTTAAGGTGCCAAGCTGGGGCTGGGGCTTGCATGCCTTAATGCGTAAGGGCTTGAGTTGCCGAGCTGTGGCTCGGGCTTACATGCCTTAGTGCGTAAGGGTTTGAGTTGCCAAACTAGGGTCTGGTCTTGATAGTGGCGAGCTTGAGCTCGGTCTTAGATGATGCGGAGTTGTAGCTCAGTCTTAGATGCTGCTGAGTTGTAGCCTTGTCTTTATGCCTTAATTGTTAAGGTCATTGTTTCCTTAGAAGAGCCAGATATTTGGGAGAAACTTCATAGTATATTAATGTGTGGTATGCACTTGGGAAAAATACATTGCTTCGAAATAGAATTTAATTAACTCCGTGAATAAAATTGACTAACTAAGATATGAAAGCTAAGGTGCTGACAATATAAAATCTATAAGACTAACACCCAATCGATCGAATTTCAATGCAATCTACTGATAAAAATGTCTACTGGCCTCGATGATTGGGACAGTAAGCAGCTGTTCTACTGGCTCGGCTCGGGTCAGGAGGTTTTCATCTCTGCAATCAACAATTTCTATTGTACATGCTAGGCCCGAGCATAGTTTCTTGACAGATTTTATGAAGTTTGCATAGCATTCTCGGGATTCCTTCTGGCTGGACTTGCATTTACCAACTCCATTACTAGCGGGGACTTAGACTTTCATGTGCTTAGTGGACACAATCGCCCTAAGGCCATTGAGACCAGGTCGACCAAGGATTGCGTTGTAGGATGAGGCGATCTTGGCAACCATAAAAGAAACCATGGTAGTGGCTTTCTGTGCTCCCTGTCCGATGGTTACAGGAAAGTCTACAACTCCTTTCAGCTCTACTGGTATGCCTGAAAATCCGTACAAGGGTCCTGGAGCTGGCTTTAGGGTCCCAGTGCCAAGCCCTAGTTTTGTGAAGGCTTCGTAGGACATGAGGTCAACGGATGCTCCTGTGTCCACTAGGACCCTGTGGAAGGGGTGGTTTGCCACCACTAATTGAACTACGACAACGTCATTGTGAGGTCAGTTCAATTCTTCCAGATCTCTGTTAGAGAACGTAATGAGTGGATCCATTCTAAGGGTTTTGACAGGCTATTCCGTGATGCATACGAACCGCACGTGGGCTTTGGCTTTTCTGACTGATTTCACCGTGGGTCTGCCCATGAATGTTAGAATAGCTGGACCCACAGGCTGATTATCGTAAGCGTCAGCTCGGTCTGTGGCTAGTTCCTTAGATGGCTCGGCCCTATCTCGGCTCGGCCTGGCATCATCTCTCCTCGGCTCGGTCCAGTTCCCACCATATTTCTGCTTCAAATACTTGTTGAGGTATCCAGCCTTGATGAGCTCATCAATTTCCCTTTTCAGAGACTTGTAGTCTTCAGTGTCATGTCCATGGTCTCGGTGATATTAGCAATACCGGTTGAGGTCCCTCTCCTCTAGTTTAGCTGTTATTGGCCTGGGCCAGCGAAAATACTTCTGATCTTGGACCTCTAAGAGCAGGTTTGTTCGGGAACGATCAAGTTCATATCGCTTAGGTTCAGCTGTGTCAAGTGGTCGATCTGTTCTGTTCTGTTCTTCTTCGGCTCGCGAGAATCGTCCCTAGGTCTCAGAGTCCTTTTCTTCTCCTTCTCTGACTGATCACCTATCCATCTAGTGGCCAGAATTTCCTTCATGTTGGCGTATTGATTGCATCGTCTTAATAGCTCGGGTATTGTTTCTGGCAAGTCAAGGGCCAGAGACTGGACCAGATCAGGGTGCATTACCCTGTTGCACAACGTGCTATACGCCACTCCTTCCGGTAGGTTTTTTTACCTCCAGTGTCACCTTGGTGAATCGGGTAAGGAACTCTCTTATAGTCTCTCGCTCCCTGCCTCATGTTTATCACGTTTTACGTAGTTTGCTTATGCTTTATACTTTCTTGAAAACGTGTGAGGAACGCTCTTGTCAGCTCTTCATAGCTGTGGATGGATCGGGGCCGCAAGTTCGACATCCATACCAGCGCTGCTCCTTTTAATGGGGCTACGAAGGCTCGACAGAGAATGGCTTCTGACCTACCATAAACCGTCATGACCGAGCTGTAATACAGCAGATGATCATAGGGATCTGTGGTGCCATCATATCCATTGAAGATAGATATCACAAAATTTGAGGGTAGCTCGGCGTCTATCAGTTTGTCGGATAGTGCCTTATGGGCCAGAGTTACAGTTATGTCGGTCGGGTGCCTTTGTCTCTGCATTCCTTCTACTTGCTTATTGAGGTGCTGGATGCGGCTTTTCAGGTCATCCCTTCTCACCTCAGCTCAGTGATCTAGGGATCGTCGTGCCCTTTCACTTCTTCTAGGGCTTCTTGCTCTGTCTTGGTGACCACCAGGCCAATCTTGACCTTGCCGTGGTGCTCCTCTGGTCGGCCTGGTGGGCGAGTCCTGACCCTAGTTAACAATTCGGCTGGATAATTCATAAATTATTCTGCCGAACATAATTTTTTCGAATTAAATAAAAAATTCTGACCGAATCCAAATTAAAAATAAAATTCGGTAAAAAACACGCTTTTTACTAATTTGATTTTAAAATACGAATAATTCGGGCCGAATCGAAATAAACCGAATTATTCAATCCACTTAAACAGTATTAAAAAACAAACAAACAAACAAACAAAACGTCATATATGAAACCCACGGTACCCACCACCGAAATAGTTTTTTTTTTTTTTTGTTCCATCTTCTCCCCCAAATTTCCGCCTCCTTCTTCCGATCTTTTTTTTCTACCTAATTCTTCTATAACAATCGTACGAATCTACTCTTTGTTTCATTTCTTTCTCATAACTTCATCAGGTCATCCTAAGATAGGGGAGATATCAAGCCTTGATGGATAATTTGAGGTTCCGGGGGATCAGGACAGATTCATATCACCGTATCGATCAATCTTCTTTTATATTGTTGTTTTAATTTTGAAAAATTAGTACGTCTTTGTGCAATATGGGTCTTATGAACCAAAGCAAAAGGATAGTGAAATTTTTTTGTGATCAATTTATTTATTCGTTTTATTGTAGTTGTAATCTTGCTTTCACTGTTTTGGGGCCTAATCTATTTCATGAGTAGAAATTGGATTACAATAACCATTGCTTCCATCGTTTATTGACAATTTTTTCATAGTTTTTTACTTTATTGTATAAAGTAATTTGCTCTTTCTAAGTATACAAATCAAGTTAATAATTTGATAAATAAAAAATATACAATAAACTATAAAAATAATATCCGAATTTTTTGCCCGACTTTTATTTTTTTAATCGAATAATTCTCGAATCTGAATCCGACTCTGATTTTTATTTTGTCCACTTTTTTGATCGAATCCTTAAATTAACCAATCGAATTATTTCGAATAATTCTTCGCCCGAATAATTCCCGAATCCGAATTTGCTAACTATGGTCCTGACCCCCATGGGGTTGATCTCGTCGAGCTGTCCTCTGAGAATTTTCTCATTCATCTCTGTGCGGACGCACTCCTCTAGTGAGTCTTTGAGGTGACTGTTGGCGTCTTCCTACCTAGGGTGGGGATCTATGGACATCATATGTCTCTGGGCTCCGGTGATGCTTGGAACAACGAGCTCTCCCATTCTGGACTGGAACGGGACCTTGCCTGCACCCCTCGGTAGGAGAGCAGAGTGGTACCGAGTGAACAGTACGTGACGTTCTGGCCGACCCCCTCCTTGCTGTTGATTGAGGTGTGACACTGTTGTCAAGAGATTCATCATTGAGTTGTCTTCCTGGAACTGGCCTAGGCGGTTGAGCTGAACTAGTCCGTGGCACTGGAAGTGCCAGCCAAACTGACGTATGAAGTCTCATACTAGTGCATTTGTCGCTAACACCTGTAGTTGCAGGCTCTGCATCTGCTCTTCCATGTTTGGGTGAGTTACCCAGGATGATGGGACATGGCGAGATAGCTGAGGGTTCTGCTTGCGCTGATCCCCCTCTCCCTGGGCAACTTGAGCATCAGGCTTGGTTTGCTGCGGTCCTTGTGGAGGGGTCTCTGCTGGGGCATTCTCCTGCTTTGCCATTGGTGGTGAAGGGGGACGTCCAAATGGTAACTCGCGGGTGGATCTTACTCGTGTTGTCGTAGAAGAAACGACATTCTCACTCCTTAATTGTATTGGTCCAAGGTGATTTTTTGTAATTGATTCCCACGGACGGTGCTAATCTGATGCGGTAAAAATTGACCGGACGATCTTCCCTGCTGTTCCTGGTGCTCCAGTCGACCTGCACAGAAGAGATGACAGGGGAGAGCCGGGCTGACCCAACGGGGGACTCTCTGATGCCTAAGTCAGATATTTCCACAACAGATACTCAAGAGAGATTTTTCAGTAAAAGGCGTGATCGATCGATCCCTTATGATCGAGGCTTACCTTGGTATTTATAGGCTGCTGATGGAGAGAGAATGATGGGCGTTTGTGGAAAGTCCAGTTTAGGCGTAGAGTCCTTGAGGGGAGTGACACTGTGATTCTGGGAATATTCTGGATTCCAGGGCATATTCTGAGAATATTCTCCATTGATCTCGGAGGTGCAAGTCGTGAGAGGGGTGAACGCCTCTGATGATGTGTAGTGGATAGAGTCCTGCCCCCATAATCAGGGATCATGTCCCTTGAATGTAAAAGTGGATGTGTGCACGTTTCTGGGTGCATTACTTGACTGTGCCGAGTCGAGGTGACAGGTTGGTCGAGCCGAGGTAACTGGTAGCATGACTTGATGGAGGGCCGAGGTAGTGGGTCAGTCCTATTCAGATTTGTATACATGCTTCAGCCGTGCTGAGGAAGGAAACATATTTTGCCTCATCAGTTAGCATGGTTCCATTTATAAACGATTAGTTGGGTATCAGTTTTTCAACGGACTTTAAACATGTCGAGCGTAATAAATAGATTATAGACGAGCTATGAACAGATCATCTCGGGCTATTAATCAATCGGACGCCTGTCGGATGGCATCCTTATATTGTTATAATTGGGTCAAACTAGAGGCCAACATGTTTATCAATCGAAACAAACCAGTTCACAATTTAAATAGTATCGGACCGGGCTTGGGATTGACATCCCCCTATCCATAACGTCAATACATGAAGGATCAGAATCCTAAAAGGCGCTTGTGCAATTGATGACTCTCTCTCTCTCTCTCTCTTTTGATGACTTTCTGAGAGAGGGAGGGAGAGAGAGAGAGACTAATGAATCATTGACCATCTTAAATTATTTTGCTTTTTGCAGCAAAAAATGCGTCCAGCCTTAAACTTAGAGGATATTATTGAGAAGGGTATAGCCATATAGAGCGGGGTCAGGTTTTGTATCATAAATGTAGGAGGACCAACACCATGTGATAGGGGGAGAGGTTGTGGAAGTGGTTTTAATCTCGTCATCATGATTATTCCCATTGTTTCAACACGGCTACTGAAACAAGCATTCATTCACTCAAAGTGTCCACTAGTCAAAGTGCATCAGATCCCACCTCTTCTTCATTTCTCATTTCCTGTCTCATAATGCAGACAAACTGAAACCATGATAATGGTGATGGTGGATGGTCCTCCCTTCTCTTCATTTAGATTTCCATCCTTTTCCTTTTCCATCCCTCTTTCTTTCCCAGAATTTCCTCACTAAAAATAATTTCCACGTGCCATAAAGAAATAGTTTTAGATTTTTTTTTTTAAATAAATGTATTATAGTAAAGGTGTCAATCGGTCGGTTTGGTGTGGTTTTAATCAGGGTTGAGTTGTTTAGATGTGGGAATGGTGAAATCGAAACCAAATCAATAAAGAAATATCAGTTTTGATTTGGTTTTGGTTTAGTTTTGATTTGGCTGGTTTCTTGTATCAGTTTGTAATCGAGTTAGTTTTGGTTTTAGTTTGGTTTGTATTTATTTTACCTTGCAAATTTATACAAAATTATGTAAAAACCTGATTTTTATTATGAGTTTTGGGCTAATTTTGGTTTCATACCGTTTTGATTTCAGTTTCTGTCCAGATTTTGTACTAGTTTCGTCTTGATTTTGATTCGTTCGATTTCCAATGCGACTTAATCTAGTTTTGGAGTCATATTATCCCAAACTGTAACCAGCCCAATAAGACTTCAGTTTGGTTTGGTCCGGATTATTTCTGATTCAGTCCAATCAATTTATCTGTTCGAGCTAAGTTTTGACACTTCTACTTTATAGAATGGAGAAGGACAAATTTTTGGGATGTTTTTACCGTTTTGGTTTTAGTTTTGATTAAAGTTTCATATCAGTTTCAGTTTCCACTACGACTCAATCTGATTTTAAGGTTATAATATCTCAAATTGGAAGGAGCCCAATAAGACTTCAGTTTGATTCGATCCAAATTATTTTTTATTTAGTCCAATCAATTTTACCCATTCGAGCTAGGTTTTGACACCTTATTTTATAGAACGAAAAAAGATTGTTTGAAAAACCAATCGAGCAACAACATACTTGACATCCTACATAGAGAGGGCTCACTAAAATCATGTCAGATTAGAAGATGCCATCTGTGCATGATGGGAATCATCGTTGAGGTGACTTACCTTGATAAACCACTAATCCTAACAACACACGTAAGTGTAATCAGTTTCATTATCACTTTAGGAGGGGTGGCGGATGAGTCATTGAGTAGTTCGCAAAGGAAAAGGAAGAAAAATTGATGAAATCTTGCTCTTAATCATGTTGCATAACTTTCTGCTATCTGCGCTCACAGAATAACAAAAATGGAATCTTGCAGGATATTTTGAAAATTATTAAAATTTAAGAGGTTATTTTGAAATTAAATTCTAGAATATTCATGAACAATGAAAAGTAAATTATTTCATTTCTTTGACCATCAACCCAAGTGGCATGAAAGTTTCCCCAGACTGTATAGCAGGAAAAAAATTTCTTAGAAAAATTAATGAGCTTTTTT
>NW_024869731.1:376007-391862 GCF_013358625.1 Macadamia integrifolia
CATTACCTTAACTCTTAAGATGACTACTAGGCCCCGTTTGGTTTGGTTACATTTGAAGTGAACTAAAATTTTTATTAGTAAAGTCTAAAAGAAGCCAGTGAATTGCAAGAGTGAATGAAATCAACATCTTTTCTACCTTCAAAAAAAAAAAAAAAAAAAATTGAAATCCACTCCTTTTACATTGATAACCAATTTCCATGGTCTTTGGGGTCTCACATTATTATTATTATTATTATTATTATTATTATCATTATTATTTCATCCTTCGCATTTTTTATAGCTGAAAAAACAAATGTGGAATCACATGTTCATAGTACCAATTTCCCTTCACTTTACTTTTAATAGATCCTTTTTTTTTTTTTTTTTTTTTTTTTTACTCTTCTTGTAAATTATTTCATCAATGAAAATTATATTCTATTTCATTTCCCATCCAACCAAAGAAGGCCCAACTTCTTTTTACATTCACACTTTGTGTTGTGGTAAGAAATTGTCCTAGGCTTTCAATACAACCTACATTGAAGATAAAACAGAAGAGAGTGAGCAAGATCACCGCCATCAAACACAAGAGTCCTCAATGGCGAAACTGGCGTACCCAGATTGACTTCCTCCCAATTCTCTTTCCCCATTCACTTTCATAATCAAAGAAGACACCAAGGATAAAATTGGGATTATAAAAAATATAAGGAACATCAAACATAATGTTGGCTTGATGCACCTCAAACATCATATTTATGAAGGTGAGATACCGCAAATGATACAATTCCAAAAGTTGAGTACCTTGGGTGGAATTCACCAAACATTGGGTACCCCAAGTGTCACTAATATTATTTAAATATTATTTTCAAAACAATTTATAAACTATTACTAGAATGAAGAGCTGCGGATGCTCTCGGAGTAGTGGTACTGGGGTGGTCAACTTGCGATTTGGTCGTGACCACTTTTCCACTTTGTTCAGGCAGAAAAGACTAGTTGGAGTCTATATCATATATAAGAGAAGCGAGCTGGCACCCTTTCCAGATCTTAAGTGAGAGCAACTATTACCTAATCCAATTTTTTGTCAAATCATATACAATTTCTCTCTTCCCGATATTCCCCAATAAGATAGTAGATTCAATGTTGAGCATATCTATAATCATGACTGAACACTATGAATCTAGTTACCGATATATAGTCAAAAAGACATTAACCATCGATGCGCCAAAACCCATCAAGTGTTTCCGCAATGATAAACATCTCATAGATCATATGACCAATTGGATTATATTAACATAAATCTTATTCTTCATCAATGGTATGTAAGACTTTCCCATGGTCCGATATTATGCACTATATGTTCATTCATACTTGTGTCTATGAATCACTATTCTGAAGAACACACAGTGTGATGACCATATGAACAAGATGTCTAATCCTATCCATAGTCATGTACGATTTTAGATGAAAACCTAAAGATAAACATAGCCCATCAATTATCATGCATAATGAATTACTTTAAATATTAAATAAAAACAGTTTTGATGGACATCATTCCAACATAAGTTTTCCTAAATGAATAATATTGTTTTCCTGTAGGTTCACCTAGAACTTCTTTCATTACATTCTTAATAGGAGTAGACATCTTGATCCACTTATGCTCGTATCTTCATTGAAATCCCATATTTCCTATGTTTTACTAATTTATCAATAAATGTCTAAGCTTTTTCTTTTTAAGTTCCACCACTTTTTCCAAAGGCAAAGAATCTCACATTTCCTACTATTCATCGTTTAAAACAAATATCAATAACCATAATATATGTTTCATGCCAAGCTCTTTTGTGGAATAACCTTATAAGCTTTACGTCACAGCCTACCAGTCCATCTAGTTAGAAGAAGTCTATTTGGCTACTAATTTGTCAAACAAGTTTAAGGTTATTATATGTCTCCATCTTTATAAAACATTTGTTCATTATTGATAAAATCATAAGCCATACCAAATTCTAAAATTGATATTCCTTCCTCCTTCCAATCCAAAACAATATTCGGTATGAATTCTTTTATATCCTTTACTATCTTTCCATCATGTCCATTTGTACCCCACCTAATAATAATCCTTTCTCCTTGACTAATTAAACTAACCTAATTATGAGTTCCAAAAATTTTTCTTAAGATTTTCTTTCAATCCAATTTGAGATGTGTAAGTATTAATTATATGGAAAATTTATAGTGTCATTCCCTAGAGAATAGAACGTCACTATTAGAGAGACACCCCATGCATAATACTAAATTACGCTCGCACCCCCTACCTTCAATCTCTGTTAAGTAAGAGTTTAAAATGACGATTTTACCCTTTTGACTAAAACATATAACCCAAACTACCAAATGTGTTCTCATCCCACTTTTCTCTTTCCTTTTCATTCTTCTTCTTCTTCCCCAAATTGCAAAACCAATACCTCTTCTTCTTATCACTAAAGCTATGGCTCCAAAAAAAAATTGGGAGGCAACGTTGTGCAACCCTGGCTGATTTCTCTTTGTCATATTTAAAATCTTTATATGAAGAAAAAAAAAAAAAAATCAACCCAGACACATATGGGGTTGGTTCTGTTAGAAGATCTGAAATGAGATCCAAGCTGATTGGTTTAGGTTTTAGTATTCCATTGGATAAACTTTGGTTGTCAGCATCCTAATTATCTGAAAACTCTCACGGAAAAGCTCATCTAGTTCCTTTTTCTTGTAAGTTAGAGATGCTTCAGTTCTGGTGTCAGTAGGTGCATCCATAAAAAAGGGATTTGTTTAGTTGTGTTGTTCCTATGAAGCCGCTGTGATGTTTTAGAGTAATACCACGAGATGGGATATTTGCATAGAATCAAAAGATCTCGTATAAAACCGATTTGAAATCCCAGCAAAAAGATTAAAGAATGATTCCATTAAAAGACACCATTGATGGGCGGAAGTAAGGAATTAACACCCCTTTTAGTCCGGGCTCCGCTATTTCTAGTGGAAATTCCCTAAATTTATCCTAGAGCATTTAATTCTTAGCGAAAAATGAACCATGAGGTACTAACAAAATAATCTGGTGCTAGGCACAGGTAAGAGAAGGGAGAGAGTTGGAGCTTTACCGCTGCTACTCTGCTCTTCACGGTTTGTGGATGATGACGATAGAGGTATGAGGGTACGTGATGGGGTTAGGAGGAGATATGAGAAGGGTATATCAGATACTTTATCTTTTATAAAGGTATTTTGGTATTTAACAAAAATAAACCAGCTGATGTGAGATATATTTCCTAACAGAGACTGATGGTAGAATATCTCTTTAATAGTGGCATTCCCTTGGAGGTGGCACTGTAAATTTCTCTAATTATATTGATTACCTCGTTTGACTGATATTTTTCCATTCTCATCAGACTAATCTTTCACATGATCAAAAACACCAAATTCTTCTTCCTTCCACATGGCACAACTAAAGATGTAATTGCAATTTAGGCCATACTGAACCACATTTTACAACTCCACCCCAAAAAAAAATAATAATAATGACAATTTGTGATTTTTTTTTTGGTAAAAATCTACCCAAACACCAAAAGACTAGATGCATAATGAATCTATATCTTCATTAAAAAAAAAAAAAAAAAAAATGCAAACTACGTGTGGCCTGTGTACTCTGTACTCTTCCCTTTGGATCTGTTACAGGCGGTCTAGCTCAACCGCAGCTCATTATGGCATTACTGCATCTCGTTGGCCAAAACAATGGATTTGTGCAGATTGGAGGTTCACTTTATGAATGAAAACATTCATTGTAGGCTGCCTAGAACAAAATCTTAACCATCTCAATCTTCTATAAACCACCTCAATAAAGATACTTGTGTACATAAGGCAGATTAATAAGCAATATTTATACAAGACAAGCCAATGTTACTATGATGTGGAATGTACCTTGGATGGATATAAGAACCTGGTTGATCGACTCCAATTAGAAACAAGATATGAACCTGTTGATTACAAGAAACACCAAACATCGACCTGATTTTCTTCTTTGATCATGTTAGCAGAAGTACAAGAAAAAATAAGAGATGCTAATATTCAGTAAAAGGCTAACTTGGGTTATTGGAGAGGTAGTGGGGTGTAGTAAGAGAAAGGGAGGAAAAACGTGGGGATGAGGAAGGTGCTCGGTGGAGCTTTATGCGGCTCTGATACCATGTTGAAATAGTCTATTGGCATTTTCATTAATGAGTGTACAATGGTGCTCTTATATAGAGATTACAATTATTGAGTTATAGACAAACTCTATGATCACATGTGGGATCCTATTCCAACTCTGCTATCTCATGAGGTAGTCTCTAGAGTTTGTGCTCACTGAAAATGCCTACAATGTAGGAGAGGTTATTGAGTATGAGGATGACTCTAGAGGTTGAATTCGAGTGGGACGCTAATTGCCCTGATAGGCAAGGGCCGAGGTTGTGCAATCGGACGGTGGCAATAGAGAGGAAGGGTGGCGCTCCTACTCCTCTATGGTGGGACGTGTTTTATCGGAGGTGGAGAGTTTGCCAGACCCCACCCATGCAGGTGCTCATACCAAAATCATCATTCCTCAAGAGGCCTATAAGGAACGATTGCTGCGTTTCCGGTTCGCCTTGATAGGAAGGTTGAACTTTAGATTCCTATCCATGGATGATATACGGAAAGAGGCAGGAGAGACATGGAATCTAAAAGGCAGTGTGAAGATGGCACCTATGGGGAAGGGGAACATCCTTTTTCAATTTGAAAGAGAGGGAGATATGGCAGCAATGTGGAGATGGAAACTCACAAGAGTTGGGGGTCAGGTGCTCAGATTCCAGCCATGGAAGCCTGACTTCGATGTTCATGCAAAGAACGTCAAAACTAAGTTGGTTTGCATCAGATCCCTGACCTGCCCCTTGAATACTGGCATGAGAAGATCCTTCTCACAATGGCCAAAGCGGCAAGGCGACCCGTGGCATTGGATAGATGCACTTGTTCTGCTACGATGGACACTTTCGCAAGGGTCCAGGTAGAGATTGAAATCGGTGCAAACAGATTGGAAGAAATTCAAGTCGAGAGAAGACAAATAGGCACGGATGAGATTTTTTTGTTCAAATAGGTTATCGTATATGAAGACAGGTTGTCCAGGTGTGGCTTCTGCAAGAAGATGAGACATTCTGTCCACGCATGTAGGGGACGGAAGGAAACAGATGCCAGAGAGGAGGTGAAGCACAAGGAGACCAAACTACGGGCGGTCTATACCAATGAAGGTGCTTCTGCCTAGAGCAATGGCCGCCGAGATGGAGGAAGGTTGGAGAATAAAGTCTCCAAATCGAGAAGGATTTCTTCCCATATGAAAGAGCGATCTCTTTCCTTATTCAAATCGCACAATTTAAGTAATATTGAATGCAATCCGCTTAATAACAATTTGAATGGAAATATTCAAATTTGTCTGCCATTGGAAGAGGATTGGAATAAGGATTAGAATATTCCTAATGGGCGTGGCCTTGGGCAACTCGCTGAGGAGGAATATGACTTGGATGCATCTGGGTCGGACTCTGATGGTCGGTCGGAAGATGGGTCGGTCAATGGATCAGATGGTGAATCTCGGGTGCTCATGAACCAACAAAATTCTGCTCGGTTAAGTGAAGAAGACGCAGCCCCTTTCCTTCAGGATGAGCCTGTACATCACAATGATGCCTTGCAAGTTGCTAGATATAACCGAGAGTCATCTCATCTTGTAACCACGGGCAAAGGGAGAGGAGGGCGGCCACAGGCTCAGAGCGGTAGAGGTATTCATCATGGGAATGGGAGGAGCCAACCAGTGTAATGGTTCGACAATGTCATCTCGTCTTTCAACCCTTTAAAGGTGAGTGGCGGCATGGTGGTGGTCAACCATAGTGAGGTGGAACAGATTGACAAGGCTCTATGTGAGAGGGAAGCATTAGAAGGTGTGCAAAAGAGACAAAAAAAAAGGGGAAACATGTCGTCAATACGGAGCAGATTTTGCACAAATCTGATCGCATTGCTTCATCAAAAAATAGCAAATGAAGGCCCTCTATTAGAATATTAGAGGGATAAAGAAGGCTGTCGCGAGGTTAGCCTTGAGAAATATTCTAAGAGATAAAAGGCCTGAATTTTTATGCATTGTCAAGCTTGTGGTGTCCTCCGATGGTTTTCCCAGGCTATTTTTTAACAAGCTGGATTTTGATTATGATTTTATCCATAATGAGAGAGTCGACGGTGTTTGAGATTTTAAATGTAACCGCAAGCGTACAGATCAGTGTAGCTACGGGTCCAACTCAGGGAGAGCAACCCCTTTATTTTTTTGCTTCTTTTAATAATGCGAAAGTGAACCTATTAATAGTTGTGATCTAATTCTAACTACCGTCCTAAACATATGTATCTAAAATAACATCCTAACCATTCGTCATCTAAGAATTTAAAGACGCAAGTCATGCAATTAAAATTAAATAAATAAATAACTGAAAATAAACAACCCATGCAATTAAAAAAAATAATAGAGGAAAAAAAAGGCTGAAATAAAAATAAAGTAAAAGAAATGGGATAAAGCTAGAGAGAGACTCACAAGTAAGTTTCTCTACTTAGCCCGAGAGATGCATCATAATAAGAGCTTCCCTACTTGACCAGAGAGTCACTCTTACAAGGGTTACTCTACTTGACTTTAGGGAAATGGAGACAATTAAAATAAAAGCAATAAATTGATGGTTCTATGGCTAGGAGGGCCAAAACCAACAAATACACTAGCCATGAACCTTGGGGGAAAGGAATAGCAATAATGTAACGACTTCAATTAAAATCCTACATTAAGAAAGAAAGGGTAGTCAGAAGAGGGAATGAGAGGGGGGAGAGAAAACTACGGAAGGAGCCTACTTACTTGAACTTTGACAATTGAATTGAAAACTTGATCGATTTGAGATACTACCAGTACTAAAAACTAGATCTGGAATAAACCAAATCTGAAATTTCTAGTACTAGAGAAAACAAATCTTGAAAAAAAAAATTGACCTTGAAAAAAAAAATTGAATTTGAAAAAAAAGATGCTCCACAGCTCGTGACCTTGTCACCTAGATCTAAGCCTAGAACTATAACTTTAAAAATTACAACTCAATTGCATAAATCATAAACATAAAATGCTGAATAAGAATAAAAGAGTGCTTGCATTAATTAAAATAAAAATCTATTAAAAAAGTGATTAAAGCAAAAATAAAGAATAACTAAAACTAAAGAGAGAGTGAGAGAAAGAGAGAGAAACTAGAAAAAAAAAACCCTAGAAGAAGAATGAAGTGTCTCTTCCCCTTGTGTTAATTCTATTATATAGAGAATGGGGGAGGGAAGCTAAAGATTTTAGCTTCTAAAAAAAATTTTTTTTTATCTTATTGATGAGGTGGAGGAGAGAGAAGATAGAGAATTGTAGGAAGTAGAGAATCTCCAACAATTTTGCTTTCTTTTTCTTTTTCTTTTTTATTTTTTTTCTCTCTCTTCTTTAAAAGTGGGCAGCATCTTGGACGATTTTTTTAATTATTTTTTTTCTTTCTTTTTTTTTTCTTTCCTATTTTTTTTTTCTATTTTTCTCTTTATTTCCTTATTTCTCTCTCCTTAAGAAACCTTTGGCTGACCTCCTTTGAGTGATGAGTAGGAAAGAGAAAATCTTCTAAAATAAAAACCTTAACAAAATGACAGTTAAGAGGTTCGAACTTGAGACCTTGTAATAAGTAAGGGATTTTGCACACCATAACTCACCAACTACGCTAGGTAGTTGTTGTTACCAAGAACGAATCTTCAATCACTTAAGGATGTGGTCCATCGATCCTTGTCGGCATTTAGAATATTCCTTATACCCTTGGAACAACTGCAGATGAGCTGGTTCTGCATCTCGGTTCAGTTCTGATCCATTATTCTTTTTCTGACCCGAAAAGAATAATCATTTGTACGGTTGACCAAACGAATGCATACTTGCAATTGAACATGTCCATCTTGTTCAGAATTTAGTCATCTTCGCAACCATAAAAAGAAATAGGACCTCTTTACGTGTAAAATTGAAGATATAACGCCTGATAGTCCTTAAAGCCTTGAAAATATAAAACCTACAAAAAGAGAGTAAAACCCAAAGTAGCTCCATTCTAAATATGTAAAATGCATGTTTTACCACCCTAAATTTCACACATAAATATGCTCATCAGACGGATTTCCAAATATATGGCTGATTTGGCGTAGAGGAGTGGCGAGGCTTATGGTTTTGTCTTCCTCTAAGCAGCATATTACTGTTTCAGTCCAATGGATGCAGGACTTAGTTATTCTATCTGTGGTGCACTCTAAGTGCCTGAGAGCTTCTAGAAGAGCGTTGTGGGCTGATCTGGTGGCTTCCCATCCTTGAACGAATGTCCATTGGATGATTTTTGGTGATTTCAACCCAACGCTCCTTTCCTCTGAAAAAAGAGGTCCTGGTATCTTCAATTTAGGATTAGCAGGTGAATTTGGTGCTATGGTGGATTTGTGCTCGCTGATTCAAGTTCCCTCTCAAGGACGAAAATTCACTTGGACCAATAACAGGAGAAGGGGGTATGTGGCTACAGTGCTAGACCGAAGCTTCTGCAATGACACCTAGATCTTGTTGTTTTAGGAATGTCACCAATACGTCTTGCAGAGGGTGGCTTCAAATCATGCTCCTATCCTAATGGTGTCTGAGGCTTCTGAAAGACCAAAGAATTGCCCCTTTCGGTTTTAGAGGTTGTGGACGGATCGTGATGCCTTCATTCATACAGTTAAGAGATCTTGGGAAGAAGATATTTCTAGATCGCCTTTGATGGTGGTAACTCAGAAACTAAAAAGATTGAAGGGCATTCTGTGCTCTTGGGCGAAAGAGAGTTTCCCAATTTTTAATTTGGAATTGACAGAGGCAAAAAAATGTATGGAGGATGTGCATGCTGAAATCGATAAGGATGGGATAAATGATTTAGTTTTTTGCAAAAGAAGTAGATGCTAAGACCAGGTATCTCAAGGCCCTGAAAAATTATGAAAAATTGTGGGTTGAGAAATCTCGTTCCAGGTGGAGGGAGCAAGGAGATAGAAGTTTCAAAATTTTCCACATTTCTATGAAGATGAGGAGATTGAAGAACACCATCAGGGCTCTGAAGAAGGATAATGGGATCTGATTTCTTACAAGGCGCAGATCGAGGAGTATGCCTCTAGATATTATGAACATTTTCACAAAGGTATTCCCCTAACCGATCATATGGATTTATTGCAATATATCCCAAATGTTCTGAAAGACTGGGATAGAGGGTGGCTAGATGACATGCCTTCAATGGCTGAAATTGAGGGTGTAGTGTGGGACCTTGATCCCGACAGTGCCCCTGGGCCGGATGGATTCCCTGGAGCCTTTTATAAAGCTTGTTGGGATATCATATCTCCTGATGTGGGCAGAGCCATTATGTGGTTTTTCAGAACTGAATTTATACCCTATGGAATTAATAATAATTTCCTGGTCTTAATCCCTAAAGTGGAAGGGGCTTCATCTCTGGATAAGTTCAGGCCTCTGTGTATGGGGAATTTTTTGTGTAAAATAATATCTAAGGTTTTGGCTCTAAGACTGTCTCGAGTTCTCCCTAAATTAATTTCCAAGGAGCAGGGGGCCTTCCAGAAAGGAAAGATTTTCCATTCAAATATTTCTTTGGCCTCCGAGCTGGCCAAAATGATGTTTGCTTCTACTCAAGGAGGAGGTATGGGATTAAAATTCGATATTCAAAAGGTGTTCGATTCCATCTCTTGAAATTTTATTTTCTATGTCTTGAGGAGATTTGGGTTCTCTGAAAAATGGATCTCTTGGATCTATCAACTTCTTGCGTCAGCAAGGATCTTAGTTCTGCTTAATGGTGGCCCTATAGAGTACTTTGGTGTTGAGAGGGGTTTGCGGCAAGGGGACACGATTTCTCCTATGTTGTTTATTATTGCTGAAGAAGTTATGTGCAAAGGGCTATCTGAGAAGGTGGCTTCTAAGAGCATTAAGGCTTTGATAGGTCCTCTCGATGCTACTACCCCTACTCACATTATCTTTGCTGATGATGTTTTCATTTTCTCAAATGCTACCATCAGGCATGTTAAAAGCCTCAACACCTTTTTATCTAAATATCAAAGCTTCTTGGTCAGAATATTAATTTAGATAAAAGTAAGTTATTCCTGGGATCAGTTCCAACTCACAGAAAGCAGGCCATTGTGGAAGAGCTTGGTATTCCCATTTGTAATTTTTCCACTGGATATTTGGGTGTTGAAATCTTTAAGGGTAGGGTCAAGAAGGAGTCCTTACTCCCTATTCTGGACAAAGTTAAAGGGCGGTTGGTTGGGTGGAAAGGAAAGATCATGTCAATGGCTGGAAGAGTGGAACTAGTCCGCTCTGTTATTTTGGGAATGATGAATCATAGCTCTGTTGTTTATTGGTGGCCCTCGTCTCTCACAACTACTATGAAGAGGTGGATGAAGAACTTCATTTGGACAGGTGAGATCGATACTGAAAAAAATATCTCGATCAGGTGGGATGTTTATTGCAGGCCTAAAGATGAAGGAGGTTTGGGGTTGCAAAGGCTCAAAGACATAAATAAAGCCATGCTCTGCAATATGGTCTGGAGGGTCAGACATGAAAAATCTATCGCGTGCAGCTTCCTAAGGGCGAGATTTCTTAGGAGTGATGGCTCTTTCAAAACAGGATATAAGTCCTCCTCAATTTGGCCTGGTTTTAGAAAGATGTGGGATTTTATGTACTCAAAGGAAGTATGGTTGATCGGAAATGATGAAAGTATAAAATTCTAGTCTGATAAATAGTTGGGCGAAAAATCAATTCTGGAGTTGGTCGATCTGAATGATGGTCCGGCCCTTCCCTGTGAAGGAAAGGTTAATGGTTTTATTGAAATTTTCCCTGTGAAGGAAAGGTTAATGATTTTATTGAAATTTTTCAGTGGAAATTGCCTAACATCAGCTCATCTTTGTTGCAAAGCATTTTCGAGAAGGTCTGAAACATTAAAATTCCCACATATGCCTGCGAGGACGTGTGTTTGTGGAGTTTGTTTGCTGATGGAGGTTTTAGATCTAAGTCTGCCTAGGAGGACATCAGGAACTGTAATCCTAAAGTCCCATGGGTATCCTTGATTTGGTGCAAGAAGTTGCAGCCAAGAATGTCCATATTTGGGTGTAGGATGGTGCACAGCAAACTCCCAATGGATGAAGCTGTTCAGAAAAGAGGCATAGCTTTGGTTTGAAGATGTAGTTTATGTGGTGTGGAGGCAGAATCAATGGAGCATATTTTCCTTCGCTGCTCTTTCTCAGAGGAATTATGGCTATCCTTTTGTGGGTGCTTCCATGTGGCGTGGAAGAAAACGGGGATCCATGGCCGAATTCTTTCAATGGTGGAAAAGGAATCATAAAATTGTATGCTGTAAAGAGTTGTGAGACAAGGGGCTAGTTATAGTAGCTGACCATATTTGGTGCGAAAGGAATAATAGGCGGCATGATGGCAAGGTGAGATCGGCAAGGTTTCTGAGGCAAATGATTTTAGAGGATATTAAATCCGCAAAACCAAGCACCAAAGGTGAAGTGAAAATAGTCGTTGACGTTATTGCTACAGGAGGCTCGGCCTATTGATTCCGAATATGCCCTCTCAGCCCATCTTAGAGGTTTAATGGTGGTACATTGGATTAAGATAAACTTTGATGGTAGCTCAATGGGTAATCCAGGTCGCACAGGCGCTGGTGGGATCTTTCACGATCATATGGGATCTGTTCTGGACTCCTATAAAATTTATATGGGAATTTTAGGTGTTTTCCAGGCTGAGGTGGAAGGTCTCATGGTGGGTCTGATGCGTGCTCGAGAGTTGGGAATAATCCGCTTATGGGTGGAGACGGATTCCAGTGCAGTAGCGACCTCCTTCCAGCAAAAGAAAATCCCATGGTTTGCCTTACAAAGGTGGATTTTCCTTCAGCCCTACTTGGAGGAAATTTCATGGAAAATATCTCACAATTTCAGGGAAGTAAACTCGATTGCAGACTATCTGGCTAGAGATGCAGCTAAGATGGGGATCTCGGGCTCAAATATTGTTTTCCCCGATCATGTTAAGGAGCTGATCAGAAGAGATGCTGAAGGCCGTCCTAATTTTAGATTTGGTTAGTTCGCCTCCCTCTCCCCTGCTGATGGCAATGCCAAAGGTGGGGGTTGGGGTAGCGATTTTTGTTTGAGTTTTTTCTGACTGTAATGCGGTTTCATTTTTCCTTCTCTTTTTAATATAATGCACCTTTAGCGAAAAAAAAAAAAAGGCTTAACAGATAAACAACCCATTTTAATTGATATCATTTCACCTAGACCACCGTAACATTGTTAGAAACCATGGAACTGCCTTTGAAGGGACCCAAAATAAAAAACCAAACTCCTGATGTCACCACTCAAGATTCAAAAGAACGACTCCCATTTCGCTTGAGGATGGGTTGCAATGTAATCGATGAGATGATGTGTGGTAGAAACTCTACTAGCTTCGCTCTCAGGGATGTTAACATAAGATTCTTCTTCCAATGCCATCATTACTTCTACATTGTCCAATGTATCCAATTGCAAGTCATCCTTGAAATTCACCACTGGGGTTACCTGTCAAACACCAAATTCTATTGAATCACAGGGAATAATACTAGAAGATGAGAAGAACAAGGATGCAGATTATGACAAGGAAAATACACGTTTAGGATATAAGATGAGGAATAAGGCCACTATTCATCCTCCAACATCACCCTAAGATGAGGAAGAAGGCCTTGAATGGCCTTGAGGCTTCGCTTGACTGTGGCAGCGAGATCTGTTGTGATGGACGCTATTAGCTAGGCTGGTTAGCTGCTTTACCACTGCTCATTTTCTTCATCTTAGTCATGTTAGCGTTAAAGAAGCCCATTGTTTGGCTTCTTGTGAATTTCCTTCTCAGCCAGAGTTTCTCTCATGCTGATTTCTTCTAATAAAACTTATTAGATTCTGGGGAAAAAGAACCCTTCAACAAAATTATGTGTTCCGTTACTTGGGGCTTAAGCAGTTATACAAGAACTGCAGTTAATACTAGGGGCTTATAAGCAGTTTTCATGAAACGCTAGGAACTAGGCAGTTTACCCATAAGAGTAGCAGGAAAAATAATAAGCAGAAATTAAAAGAGATAACTCGTTGAGTTAGAACTCAATTAGGGAACAATAACAGAGCAATAATTCGACTTCAATTCACTAGAGCAATCTCAATACCATCTACCCCTTTGGCTGTCTCCTCTTTGCCTTTGTTTAGGTTATAATTGTCAAGATTTACCCATTCTCTACTTACAATTCCTAATTACGGTATGAATTGCTGGAAATTAGAAAGCAGAAGCTAAAAGGGAATCAAACCAAATAAGCTACTCAACACCAAACTTACTATTTTAACTCCAGTTACAAAGTTAGAAATTCCAATTATCACTTCCCAAAAAATAGAAGGTAGACTTAATTTGAACCAAACTTCCTAAAATGCAACTCCATCACAGCCGAACAGTAATTTGGACACAATTTCCCCAAAATATATCAAAATCACATTATCTTGGTCTCGTTGGAGATAAAACTGATAAGCTTTTGCACCAAAATCATAGCATATGAACCAATATTGACTTCAAGATAAGTGACAAAACTAGCTCTAGATACTGATTCAGATAAACAAAACCCAAAAGGAATTTATCTATTGCTTCTGAGAAGAAAAGGAACTGTGCTCCCACAAATCAGTTCATCCTTCCAAGCTTCCACCTCTTACCACGGCCAATAAATAGACGCATATGAAATAAAATACCAATGCTATGTTCAAGAGACACTCGCATGCCAATAGATCAATTCCCTTTCAGTTGACACCGTAAGATATTTCCTGAGAAACAGCATTCTATATCCTCTGGATTCTGATTTTCCCATCTCTTTAATTTCTCCTCTTAGATCTGATCTCAAAACTTAGTCATTTTTATTTCTTCCTATATTTTCTTCTTTTGATTTTTCCTGAGCCGGATTTGCAGAGAGAGATAAGTCAATGTTACTCAATAGTCCTAATTGAGTGTTGTAACCATCCTGCTACATCAGCAATTTGTTGGGAAACCTCACTCCATATTGGTTTTGATGATAACAAACAACTGATGATCTAACGGCTATCTACCTAGTGTCATGTGAAGGACCATTGCCAAGATAATTGAGCGACAAAGAGCATGAAGTCCCAGAAGAGCTTAAAAGCAGAATGAAGCTCAAGACGAAGTTGCAAGAAGAAGTCAAGAAGACATGGATATAATAAACAAGTGATTGAAGACTCGAAGACTTCTAGATTAGGTTGTAATAGCACACACAGGCACGTACTACACTTATGCATATATAGGATAGGAAAGACCCTTAGAAGCAACCCAAGTCAAAAGACCACTTTTGTGTGACTCTTGGACAGTCAACAGTCACAACACAAAACAGAGACCATCCGGTACTTACCGGATTGAACCAGTACCTCCCGGTTAGGCTCTATGAACAGAACTTCTCAGTGAATGGCCAACAGAGGCCATCCGGTAACTACCATATTGAACCGGTAACTACCTGATTGGTTCTGGAAAGTCTTCTGGTTAGCCGGATTGCTTCCAGATAAAAAGGATTCATCAAAGATGGCCAACAGAGGCTATCTGGCAACTACCGGATTGTACCGGTAACTACTGGATGCCTTCTGGATGTCCAACGGCTATATTTTGTACTCCAACGACTATATTTTGAGGCACAATGGCTATATTTGGGTAACGATAACAGGATCCGGTAATTACCGGATCCAACCGATAACTACCGGATGAGTTAATTTCTACCTGTTAGAGATTATACTCCTTCCTATTTGGGTGATTTTTTTACTTAAATTAAGCATAATCTTCACCCATATAAATACCCCACTAATGGATTTATTAATTAACAATTAAGTGAGAATTAACAATCAAAATCAAAGAGGTATTCAGTGAGAAACAAGCCTTGTAATATTGAGTTCAACTATTGAGGTCAAACAAAGGTCAAGCACACTTTTGAAAAACTCAAGATTGTGTGGAAGTCTCCATCACTGTTCAATACCCAAAGGGAGACTATTAAAAGGTGCATTTTATTATTCGTCATTTCATATTCATTGCACGCACCACACGAGGTAACGCAAAACTCTATTCCACTTTATTTCTTATTTATACTTGTTTAGACTGTACTTAAGCTAGCGTATGATTCTTTGATCCTTATAAGAGTGTAAAGGTGTCTCTCTACCTTAAAGGGGATTGTAAATGTGCCTCTCTACCTTAAAGGGGATTGTAAAGGTGACTCTCTACCTGTAAAAGAGATTGTGTAAAAAGTTTTATTCTCTACCCACTGTACTGAAAGGGAGAACTAGTGGGATACCTTATAAGAGGATCTTATAGGGATTGGTCTAAACTCAGGTTGAGTCAAACCACTATAAATCTTGATGTAGTGTGATTGTATTTATTTTATTCCGCAATTCTTTTGTTTTACAATCACACTTGGGTATCCAATTATTCGAAAAGATTTAAATTTCACTAGTACAACCTATTCACCCCCCTCTAGGTTATTTCACTATCAGTTGAGAAAAAACTTGAACTAGAATACCAAGTAGCCAACGTCATATCCCTTCTAGGAGGATTCACATGATAATAGTGCTAGTTGATTAGAGTTACTTCAGGAACAAAAACAAAATAACTAGGGTTCGCGGTGGTGGAGGAATCGGATTGGAAAAAAGAGGGATTCTAGTTGTAAGATATCTAATGAAACCGTAGCTGGAATTGAGATCTCATTCAAAGAGAAAGATATCAAATATCTGGAGTTTCTT
>NW_024869731.1:391882-401614 GCF_013358625.1 Macadamia integrifolia
TATACGGATTATCCGATCCCCAAGGACCATGATTGGGAATTGTTTTAGTTGGTTCTCATCCTTCAAAGACTACAAGTGTAATAGGAGCATCCATCGACAAAAGGATCACCCTAAGATGATCATCTCATGGGTATTGAGAACGAATCAAATCAGATGGTTCTATTTCTCAATCTGGTTCTATTTCTCGATCTTTCTGACTCACTCCTATGGAACCAAGGTCGAAAAGAGTCTCAAAAATTGGTATAGGCTGCTGAATCATCCTTATGGCCGTAACCTAAGCATAATTTTGTCATAAGAGTTTGAAGAACTATGCATCCAAGAAACAATGGTTCTATCTATAGCTGCCTGACTCCACTTCCCTAACGTTCTTTCTTTTTCGAACAATGTTTTGATGCATATCCTAGAATTTTCATGTTTATCACATCAAGGGAGCTCAATAAACCCTGGCAACATGGGAATACATACATGCCAAAGTGATTAGGTATATGATGGCTTTCAACCGTACATTTAGAGTGTAAAGGGATGTTCAATTACATGAAAAAAGTTCTACAAATCAAGTGCAGATAGTATATAGTGAGATAAAGACTACCGAAAGTTTTGATAGTAGAAGGCTATGGTATCTGTTTGTCCCTCTTATCTTTAGTTTTCCATCATAAACTTAAGAATTGACAAATGTTGAGGAAACCCTTTCTGATAATTTCAATCAAGATTTGACTAAACATGTATCTAAAATTGAACGAGAATGAATTAAAGGCACAACGAAGAGGAAAAAGAAAGATGAAATCCAAATGGTACCTTTTGGGATCAACAAAAGAGATATTTTTGAGAAGATACATAACGCGAGCGGTCACCTCCTTCTTGTCCAAGTAAGTAATAGAAGCAGCTGATTGAAACAAAGTCCTGGCTCCTGTAGTAAACCCCAGAACGGACTTCCTTTCTGCAAGGAAGTCTCCTCTCCAGGTCACTGAAATTGCAGGCATAGTGCCATCAAAGCACCGCGATAAAGCTAAGGAAGAGGAAGAAGCCGATCTAAGAACTTGAATTCCGGTTCGTAGGGCCTGCATCTTCTACGCCTCGTTCTTCGTCTCTACTAAAGCGAGAACCTAACTTCCACTATCACAACTTGAGAAGGTGCCCCAACTTCCAACTGGAGGCGAGATCGATGGAACCTAAAATGAGCACGTTCCGCACTATGCACTAGTGTTGGGATTTAAAATGTAACTGCAAGCGTACGGATCAGTGTAGCTATGGGTCGAACACAGGGAGAGCAACCACTTTATTTTTTTATTTCTTTTAATAATGCAAAAGTGAACCAATTAATGGTTGTGATCTAATTCTAATTGCCGTCCTAAACATATGTATCTAAAATAACGTCCTAACCATTCGTCATCTAAGAATTTAAAGACGCAAGTCACGCAATTAAAATTAAATAAATAAATAACTAAAAATAAACAACCCACACAATTTAAAAAAAAATTGTTGAAATAAAAATAAAGTAAAAGAAAGGGGAGAAAGCTAGAGAGAGACTTATAAGTAGGTTTCTCTACTTAGCCCGAGGTATGCATCATAATATGAGCTTCCCTACTTGATCAGTGAGTCACTCTTACAAGGGTTACTCTACTTGGCTTTAGGGAAAGGGAGACAATTAAAATAAAAACAATAACTTGATGGTTCTATGGCTAGGAGGGGCAAAGCCAACACATACACTAGCCATGAACCTTGGGGGAAAGGGATAGCAATAATGTAACAACTGAAATTAAAATCCTAAATTAAGAAAAAAAGGGTAGTCAGAAGGGGGAATGAGAGGGGGGAGAGAAGACTACTGAAGGAGCCTACTTACTTGAATCAATGCTTGAACTTGAAAGCTTTGGTGATTTGAGATACTACCAGTACTAAAAACTAGATCTGGAATAAACCAAATCTGAAATTTCTAGTACTAGAGAAAAAAAATCTTAAAAAAAAAACTGAACTTGAAAAAAAAAAAAAGATGTTCCACGGCTCGTGATCTTGTCATCTAGATCTAAGCCTAGAACTATAACTTTAAAAATTACAACTCAATTGCATTAATCATAAACATAAAAGAATGAATAAGAATAAAAGAGTGCTTGCATTAATTGACATAAAAAACTATTACAAAAGTGATTAAAGCAAAAATAGAGAAGAACTAAAACTAAAGAGTGAAAAAGGGAAAGAGAGAAGAAAACTAAGCATAAACTAGAAAATAAACTAAGAGGAATAATAAAATAGGAGGGGGGAGGAAGGGGCTTTTATAGCGTTTTTTTCTTGCCTCCTTCCTTCTACAAGTCTTCTTTAAGAAAAGAAAGAAAATTAAATTAAATTAAATCTTAGTAAAAATCCTCATTCTCTGAGATATTGTGTGAGGGAAGAGAGAATCTGTTTCCAAAATTAACAAATTTTATTCTTTCCTTACAATATTCACCAATATCTTGCAATCTTGATTAAATCAGAAAGGAATCTCTGCATAGCATCTTCAAGATCTTGTGAGGTGGCAAGGAGAGAAAATAATCTTCAGGATTTTATAGAAAAGAGGATGTGGTACCAATGAGTGGGTCCCACCTTTGGACTGGTTCTTGATTAACTTTAAGTACTTTCTCTTGTAGACTTGGAAACTAAAAAAAACAAAAAAAAATAAAAGTAGTACTATCCAAAGTGGGACAAAATGTATACTTATATCCCTAAGATTTCACACATTATTGTGCTCATCAACTAGCAGATCAGCCCCCACAACCGTAGAGCATGGGTATCAAAACCTAGCACGAACCGACCGAAATAAAATCTAATCGAAATCGAACCAAAATCAAATTGAAATCGGTGCACCTCATTGATTCATGTTTTTTTATTTCACTCATTCTCACATTGAAATCAATGTAATCGAATCAAAACTATCCCAAAATGACCGATTGACACCTTTATCCCAAACCTATAATGTTCACTTATTCAATATTTAGATACTTAGATGTTTAGGGTTTGTATGTCAACGTTTGGAAAATCATTTTTGATGTTTTTTTCTATTTTTTGGTATAAAAATGGAACGAAATTTGTATGTGTTGCTTAGTACATTTTTTTAATTAATCAGTCTAGTGAAACAATTTTCACTTTCATTTGAGAAACACCAAAAACTTGGGCCAAAAAATTGAGAAACAATTCTGTGGGTTACACGCACGACTTTCAAATTGACACAGAAAAAATATAAATAAAAAAAAGTGCCACCACCACCTTACTAGGATCGAGTTCATCTCCAACGATCGTCCAATGACTCCTCTAAACACGGCACATGTTCAATACCAAATCCAATGATCGACATTCCTTCGACCTTTATCCCACTCTCATTACTTTAATCTCTTGCTTTCTGCAAACTTCTATCGGTTTCAGGATGTTCACGCACCGGCTAGATTTAGATTTTGACAAACTCCGGCCCTGGATCTGAAACTCGAAGGAGTAGACTATGTTCCTATTCTTCCAAGACGGTTGATTGAAACCATCGGGCAGGAAGGCTTCATGATGACTATCATCGTTGTACAATAACCAATCATATACGAAATTCTGATGGCTGATTTGTTCCGCTGGCCTTTTAGAATGCCTTTGAGCTATAGAGCTTCAAGGATTTGTGTAGAGCCCTACTCCCTATACTCGGTTTATTGATTAGTTGGTTTGGTTTGGTCTTGCAGGGTCCGAATCGGAAAAGGTTGAAGTGGGTACCCTATGGTGTATGACAGCAAGGGTGACGTCAAATATGAGGTGGTTGGACAAGATTGGACTGGTACCCGAAGTGATTCACATGCCTAAGCCATACCTTTACAACTATCACAAAGACATGTACAAGTAGGAAAAGTATAAAATCTTAGTGGATGATGAGAATTTAGTCCATGACAGGTGGTGGGAGTGAGATATGCATCAAGATCCCATTTTCCAATGAAATATAGCAAGGTTGGCCTTGTTTTGGCCAACTAGTGGGTAGTCACTGGTAGGTGTGAGACCCATCAATGTGACCCACCTGTAAGGGAAACGTGGGTCCTAGCAAGCCCAATTGGGGTGAGCACGTGTATTTCGGGTTCATCGTTGTAATGAATTCAAGTACACCCAATAGTGCCGGCTATTTCAGCTGGTATCACGATTTAATGTGTTTTGGTTCATAGAGTGACAAAACCAAACATGCCCTAGTAGATATTTATAACACTAGGGTATCAATAGCATTTATTTCTCTCTCTCCCATTTATGATTTCAGAAATAGTTTGGTGAGGGGAGTAAAGAAGAGAGAGAAAAGAGGAAGGAGAAGAGAAGGAAGTGGGAAGAAGGCTTTCCCCTTGTTTTCCGAAGCCGTGACTTACCTTTTCTTCACCGAAATAGTGTCCGGTGCCTTGAAATCTACGTTTTGAGGTAAGTAACGCCATAAACCCTTTGAATGTGATGAAACCCTTTTGTGTGTGGTCAAATCAAAGAGATATTTGAAGGTTTGAGGAAGAAAAACCAAGATTTGAAAGTATTTGATGACATTTTGAGTTTGGAAAGTGGAATCATAAGTTTTGGGTTTTCTCGAACCAAGGTATGATTTTATGTTTTAAAAATCTTGATTTAACTTAGATCCATGGAATAACTAGGTAGATGAAGACTAAAATGTGTGAAAAATGAAGTTGGAACAACCCCCTTGGGTTCCTAAGAGGTGGGATGAAAGAGAGAAGAAGTTCAACAAAACCCACAGAACACTGGTGAGTAGCACCGATGGGTAGTCAGGCCCACCAGTGTGACCCCCTAGTCTTACCTGAGCTTCTGGGCCAATAGGTGGGTAAGACTGTTGGGTACTCTGACCCATCGGTCTAACCCATCGGTCTCTTCTGGACCTACTAGTGAGTAAGACTGATGGGTACCATGACCCCTTCGTAGCACCCACTGGTTTTGGGTTAGCCCCGGGTCCTATCGGGGGGTACCAGACCAACCGGTAAACCCACTGGTCTGTGTTTGGGTGTTGTCTACCTGGGTAGATTGCACAGATGGGTTCACCTACCCACCTATATGACCTTCCTGTTGCCCAAATGAGCTCCGTTTGAACTCAACTCACAGACGACCTTCTTCACGCTATTATACGCGTCGTGACCATATCTTACGTCTTTTTATAATTCTGAAATAGACATATTCTAAATTCCTATCTGTGTTAGGTCTCAAGACGTTCATCTTTACTCTGGATCTTACCCGTACCGTGAGTGCATATTCTCTTACAAGAATAAGTAAGCAGAGAGAGGACTTTGATTTTAATTTGAGAGTATTTTTTCCATCTTATTCATTCATATATTATCTTGGCATTACAAATGCCATTCTGATGCATATTCTTGACTATTGTTGGATGCATTTAGAAATGAATATGTTGTATCTTTAGATTTCCAAATTAATTGTTACTTATTGTGAATCTTGAACGTGGATTTATTCATTGATGGATTATGATGAGGATTTGCCGAACATGTATGGGATTCCTAGAATAGATGCCGTGGTCGGCTTGAAAATGAATACATCGATACACAGGGGAATGGGACACAGAAGTATTATGCAGTCGTACTTCCTTCCTTCGTGCTATGACCCTTCCCAACAGAGGTTTATGTGTTGGGTTATCACTAGGGGGAAGCATTGGTCATGGACCACTATGGTGGTTAAAAGTATGCCCAGTTGATCATTAGGATAGTCAGCAACTTTATTGTTTTTATTTTCTATTGTGGTTCGGCCACGATTTACATTTCTGCTGTGGTTTGGCCACTATTTACATTTCTGCTGTAGTTCGGTCACGATTTACTTTTTCGAGTGCTCACAACTGGCCTTCTCTGATAACCCTATGGACGTATTGTAGGATGGGGAACGCATCTCGTACCTAAGGCATACGTGCACTGTGATTGTGAGTAGTACATAACCTATGACTTAGAAATATTGCTTAGGTGAATATGATTAAAATAAATCGCATGCATATAGTATCATTTGAATTGTAATTTCTTGTGTGAGTCTTTCTTTCCATTTACTAAGCTAGTGAGTTCACCTCTCGTGCACACATCTTTTTAGATGATTTTACAAGATAATTCATAGAGAAACCTATGCCGGAGTCCACCGACGAACTTCAAAAGGGGGATTGGTGGGTCCCAGAAGGATTTGACAACGGAGACTGATGCCAGTGCCAGAACTGTGTTGCTGGGCAACAGTAGTAGATTTTATATTTACAATTCTCCTTTTTATTTTTGGTAGACTCTCCTTTTGTGCTCTCAATAATTAAATTGTTATTTCTTGTGTAAATATCATGCCTACAAGCCCACATGTAGATATACTATGTATAACAATTTGGGTATCAAGAGTATATGAGGATTTACAGGTATCTATACATGATAAAACTTCTGTTAAAATTACATTATTATATTTCCATGTACATGTGGCTTTTTATGTTGTGGTTACTGTATCAGATGATCCTGGTGGTTTTGGGTTACCTAGAGGGAACTCGGTCACCGGTCCAGTTCTATGTGAACGGAGCGTGACAATCTACTTCAAAGTCTCCAGATTCTTTGCTGGTTCATTGATTCCTATTTTCTTTAACCACTTCTCGATCTCTCCGTAAAGTGAGCCCCTCTGCTTTGACTCTGGAAAGAAATCCTGTGAATCAAAGAAGCTCTTACGTTGCTGCTGTGACTTCCATGGCGAAGCAGACAAACCTCCACTTGGAGGTTTCGTTGGGTCAGTTTTCCGTTTCCTGATGCAGAAGTCAATGGAATCCGGTGTTCAGAAAAACAAATTCGTTTTATTATCTTCATGAGCTGCATTATCTCTTTTGGCGTTGCTTCCAGAGTTTAGCTAGAAGGGCTGCAGCTTCTACTGGTAATTGTTCCCGTCGATGTATCGATGATGAAACAAATCCCTGGACCTAGACTCGGATGCAGACCTCTGCAACTTAGCTTTGCTAGGAGTTTCTCCTGCGGAACCAGGGGGAGCTTCAAGCCCCATAAGTCGGGCAATGACGCTTGGCAAACGACTCTGATTGTCGCTCGGGTTGAATGAAATGTCGGTTGTTGGATTTAGTATAGAACACGTGTCACATTTGGAAAAATCGTTGGACGCTCATTGGAATGTCAGTCATTGGAGACAAGCCCAATCCACTTTCTTGCTACCACCACCTCCACCTCCACCTCCACCCCCACCCCCCACCCCCCACAGCCACCACTACCAACACTTTATTGCCTTCGCCTCCATTTTAAGTAATTTGATAAAAATAAAATAGAAATTTTTTTTGCTAATATGACATTCTGTACATGTTTCTGTTTCGATGTAATAGCATAAACAGTTTTCTCCCCCATGTTTACCATACAACACTTGTTGGTGCATAATTAATCTAAAAGTTCAGAATCTATAGAAAAAAATTTTTGACTCAAAACCAGTTTTTCAGAACATAAATGTTGCCCTACAAAGCTTTTGGGCCCGTTTGATTTTGTTTCTACTGTTTCTAGATACAGAAGCAATGGGAACGGTTTTTTCCGTTTCTATGACAAGAAACAATTTTTGAAATTGCAAGAAGGTGTTTCATTTTTCTATTTCCATAAACGCTTTCAACAGTGTAGTCGGGTTCAAGACACGAGTGAAGGCACGACATTGCAGGTATGCAGCTAACGAGTGAAGGCATGACGTTGGAATTACAAGTATGCTTCGTGGAGATGAGCTTCAGAAGGATGAAGAAAGTCTGGAACTGTGAGTTCCGCATGACCAGGTTGGAATTGCCGCTTCTGGATAACGAGAAGCTTTAACAATGTGTTGGGGTTGGGGTAGGTCAAGTGAAGTATCGATTTTTTCACAATTTTTTTATGTTTCTAGAAACAGAAAATAAGTTTGACTTGTTTGCATTCATGTTTCTAGACACAAAAAGAGGCATAAATTTCTATTATTATTTATATTTTGAAAAACAACTGAGATGAAACAAAAAAATTCAGACGGTTTTTAAGGTGTTTTTCGGTTTCTAAGCGTTGAAAAATGGAAAAACATGTTTTTGGAAACAAAATCAAATGGGCCTCTATATTTTAACCGTTGAAGATTCAAGTAGGAAACAATAAAAACTCACCCACTTTTGGTTAATCGCTGAATATATAGGTAGGAAAAACTGATAAACTCACGCACTTTAAAGGTATACTGACATGTGATAGTAAAAATCTAGATCATCTTCTTGGCCCAGGAGATGGTTACTCTCATGCAAACTTGGAGAGACGATGCATGGTAAGAAATAGACCGACAACCTTTTCCTCCTAAGCTTAGAGATGTAGATAGATTGAATACGGATCAAATATGATCAGATCTGAATATTTTCTATCCGGATATTGATATCCCTAAACTGATATGGATGTAAGTCGAATTTAGATTTTCAACTATCTGTTTACATCCCTAAATTGTGTAACCTTGCCTTTCCTTCACCCAACAGATATGATTCACTCTCAATCTGTCTCTCAATTGTCTTAGCTCTTTTTCTCATTCTTTGGAACTTGTTGAATCTTCAAGAAACCTCAAGATCAATATTAGCTACTTATTTTTTTATTATTTGTTGTATATTTATTCAAACTGGATAATTATTTTCCACATTATCCAAATTCAGATCCAAATATCTTCTGCCACATATGGATACCCTTAAACGAATAAAGATGAAAATCGAATTCGGATTTTCAATTACCTGTTTCCATGAGTCGGGATGTAAATTGATATTTCCTGCCACATATTTGGTTTCATAGATTTTTATAGATTTCCTTCACCATGTTGGCAACTCCTTTAAGAATTTGATATGAGAACAGATTTTTTCTTTTCAGAAAAATAAAATTCATAAAGCATTGAATTTACATCATTATAGGAATGAGGATATGAAAGAGAAGTTCTCTCAGTGAGAACACAAAAAGCTAAACGTTTTAGGAGTTTCATTACATCATTAGTGGATTTTAGATAAAAAGTAAGTTTGGCAAAAAAAAAAAAAAAAATTAAAGAAAAGAGGAATTTCTCTTAAAGGTCAAATGCACTTCCTATTGTTAGTAAAAAGTAGTCCTAAATCATCAAAATCAATCCGAATTTCCCCATGGGTCCATCCCGCAGCCTGTGCATGCTTCACTCCCATGAGTAGCCCTTGAAGGTATGCTTCATTAGTGTTTCCTGTCATAAAATAAAAAAATCAGTTTTAAATAAAACAACATTATTTTCATCAATTAAGCAATAACCCCAAGCGGAGATAATATTGGTATTATCAGTGACTCCCGCATATAAAATCGTAGAAAACTTTTTCACAGACTTATAAACCTTCCTTTCACCATGTAGGCAGCTCTTTAGGAAAATTTTGATATGTGAACAACGGAAGGCTATGTTAGATTGATTTCCTACGTGGCTGATGTGAGATCCATACAGGATGGCTTTTGTATTTGAGCAAACAAAGCCCCAAGCTTCAGTAACATTTTCTTATTTTACTTTTCACTTTAAGGCAAGGATTCACTATACAAACAACCCTAGAGAGATGAATATGAAAGGAAACTTCAGCAAACCTTAGTCAATGTTGCATTGCAAGGGAAATTAAAGGGAAGCGAAATGAAAATTTCAAATCTAAAAAAAGAACTTCTGTAATCATTACCCATGTGATTAAATAAACAAATTTCTTATCATATTTAATAATAACACATTTTATATGCAATTCTTATATTACTTTTTAAACTAAAAGGATATTTTTTTTGGGTT
>NW_024869732.1:0-5800 GCF_013358625.1 Macadamia integrifolia
GGTGGAGGACCGGGAGGAGCCTGAGTGTCCGCCTCGACAGTTGAGACCACGGCCATCTTCTCCCCTTTCCAAGTGTGCATACCATCTAGACAAAAACAACCTATGGATTGGCAGTAAAAATCAGCGATTTCCCTTTATGATGCAGATATTACTTGATGCTTGTCAACTTGATTTCCTAAACTGCGCCCAGCACATAGATTTACCACAGTCCTCGAACCATGGATGTCAGGGGGCAAGAATAAATCTCAAGAGTACCTGCTGTGATTTCCGAGAAGTTTCCAGTTTCCAGTTTCCAGAAGCCTCACCATAGCTGCCATTCTCCCCTTTCCAAGTGTGCATACCACTCTGACCTCAAACCAGAAAACCTATTGCGATAGTCTCGATCCAAAACCAAACTAATCGATGGAGTTGTTGACGGAGCGGCTGGGGAATCCAGGAATAATGAAAATTTAAAGAGAATAAAGTAGAAATCTTAAGCCGAGCCCTCCTTTCTCTTCTCCACTTGGGGGAGGAGGAGGAGAAGACGAGCAAAGCAGCAGCAGCGCAAAAGGACAATGAAATTTAAATCCAACGGTCCAAAAAACACCCCTCACAAGATTCCTATATGAGGCGTCCGACTAGAAAACCTCAACCCTATATATATATATGATTTCTGGTGTGTCTGTCTACACTTAGCTTGTGCGAGGCTAGTCGTAAGTTGTAACATAGGGCAAAGGATTTTTTGGGTATGTTATAAGCATTCTATGGAATGACTGCATGTGGGATTCTAAGTTGATTATTTTGGACAAGTTATCTCTTATTCTTTGTAACTATTATCATCTGTCTTGTGGTCTGGTATTAACCCTAATGTTCAAGTTTTTCAACAATGCAGGTGCTAAGAAAGAGGCCTACCATCACAGTATATGGTTCTGAAGTCCTCAGGGGTTTATCTGACATTGCTTTTACTTCCATTGACAAATCAAGGTCAGTAAGACCAGAATTAAATTGGAGTATCTATCCCAAATTACATATTTGATCATTGGATGAACTAGATATTTTTCCAGTGTTCATCATCAGTGGGTTTTACATTTCTTAATTTCCACCTCTTGTAATTAATTTACCATTTGGATGATGAACAACACTTATAAAATTATAATGGATGCTGAGGTCTGAGAACTCTTAAGCAGATATGCTAGCCAAGCGAGGGTTGTACTAGAGATATATGTTAGATGGCTTAAAGAACCCTGACGATATGTTTTTTGGTGACTATGATCTCTTAGATTTCTGGTTTCTTTTGACCTCCCATGTGTTTAGCCCTCTAGTTCTTGTTTAAATTCTCACTTTCTTTTCTTTGAGTTTTTCCAAAACATGCAGTCCATATAAGAACATAATCCATTGAAAAGTATCATTGTTGCTATTTTGCATCCTTTCCCTCCCAAGAACTGTTGGCATCATTAAAACTTCCGTGAAAGAGAAATCTAAAAACAAAATCTAGTTGCTGCTCAAAATTGTATGTCGGATGGTGAGCTTTTTTGAAGTGTCTTCTATTTTCCCTCTGTTAGTCCCCAAGAATTATGAATATCTACTTTCCTGTTAATGTGACCTCAAGATCCAAAGGGAATCCAAGTTGAGACATAAGCACCTCCTGGAGCCTTTTGTGCCCACCAACCCCAACCAAAGAAGGAATAGGAGATCCAAATATCTCTTCCAATGTTGCGGTAAAGGGAAATATGACAGACCATCATATTACTCTAGACTTAAAATGAGTTCATATGGTTGTCATTTTAAAGCCTAATCAGGCACCTCATGAGGCCTTTCTCGCTTTTCGGTTTCATCCATGAAATCAGGCTCTTAACACATAAATCCCTCAATAGTCTTGCTTTGTCTAATATCTAATTGTAAAGTGTTTTCAGAGCCCTGTAAATACATGTTTTCCTTATTGAAATCTTGCCTAAAAGGCTAAACCACACTTTATTAGTCCTCATTCATCTATGCTAAAAGCCTACAACAATCATTTATTTGTTTTTTTTCTGGCCACGTCCATGTGTCTGGTACCAAAAAGCTCTCTTGCAGAAAGATTTGGACAGTTGAAACATTCATCTATGCTACAAGCCTACAACAATCACTACTGGGATGCTTCATATATATATATATATATATATAAACAAAATAAAGTGAGTACGACAGGAAGGGAAAGCTCTCTTGCAGAAAGAAAACAAATTATGGTTAGCAGCATGAAGAAGAAACATAATTACAGTCACCTGGCTAACTAGTTGATTGTCTGGAATTGTATCATTATTACATATGTATACAGATATTTCCGTGCGTTGATCATTTTGGGATACTACTTTGGACACCAACTGTTGTCTTTTTATGCTGCTGTGCCACTATTATTTTAGTTTTTGATACTTGTGCACTTTAACTTTGGTTTGTGCCCCCGCTTTTTTTTTTTTTTTTGTAAGGTTATTATAATTTTTGTACTTTCTAAGGTAATGTTTTATTTTCAAAATTTTAGAAACAATTCTTATTCTGCACACATCTCATAATTAAAAGCAAGTCAGATTATGTATAACTAGAACCCTAACAACTTTGTTACCCAAATGCACTAAAGGTCTCTTGGTTGAGTGAGGGTCTGGGAGACTGATTCTTGGTCACCGAGAAACTCTTATATCTAATTAAGATTCTTTAAATAGTCTGTTGTGTCCATTATTGTCTAATTGAATACTTTTTGTACACCCTTTAAGAAAAGTTGACCTTAAAATTGGAGAACCAGTCGTAGCCTACATATATCATATAGGTCCTTGTCATGTGGTGTTGCTTTATATTCACAGGGGGATTGGGAGGGAATCTATAAGGTATTTAGCATAGTTGTCAAGGTGTCACCTAGGCATTTAGGTGGCTCAGCGATGCCCAGGCGCCTTGCTGGTGTCGCCATGAATTTCCCCCCTGCCACCTTGGTTCGCCTAGTCGCCGTGACAACTATGCTATTTAGTGATGAATAGAATAGACTGCAGTTTCCCTATGCTGACTCTTAAAAACTCATAATTTGTGCTAATCTTATCTGTTTTTTCTGTCTAGCCTCTGATTTATTAGTGGAATCTTCACATTGTGCTTCTTATGGTAATTGTTTCGGCTAAATCATCCTTCTCCATTTTAACCTTTCCTTCAGGTTGCTTGCATCTGATGTCTATGGCATCATCAATGTCTGGGACAGGAGAATGAGTAATCTTCCATATCTTGAGCTGGCCACCAATACCCGTAGCACTATTAATAGTATCCAGTTAAATGTGGAAAATCGGGTTAGTGATGTAATTCACAATTTAAATTAAATTATTATAACATGTGAAGTGGTGATGTGGCTAATCGTAATGTGACTGTAAGATAGATGCCCTATGGATTTGCCACATGTAGAATATTTTGCCCCATCTTGTATTAAAATTCCCTTTGTTTTGAATTGTTATTGCTCATGTTAAGAGAGTCTGTAATGTAAATATGATTATTTTTTAAATTTGTTGTTCATCATATTTTCCCCCCAAATTATTTGGTGTTCCATTTTATGGTTCTTATTCATGCCGTTTGTTTTTACAGAAAAATAGCCTTTGTTTTACTTGAAAATCATTATGCTGGTTTAGCCAATGAATATTATAACTGGGCCTTTTCTATATGTTGCATTATCTTAAAAGTGTTCTTCATGTGCTTGTTTGGAAATTTCCTCACTCATGGTTCTAAAGTAAGGTCGAAACAAAAAAATTTCGAAACCTGGTTGAAACAAGGTATTTTTTTCCAGTGCTATTGCTAGAAATATGGGCCTAAATTTCTGAAATTTCCGAGATTTGGGCTGGAATTTCTGAGATTTGGGTCAAAATTTCCGAAATTTCCGAAATACCTGGTTTCATCTCGGGTTGGGTTGAAACCACCGAAATGTGCGATCCAAGATTTAGAAATATGCCCCTGCTAGAAGGAAATATACATGTGAATCTCATCATTTTCAATTTTTGTAGGATTCTTTTGAGTTCATAATCATCTATAAGAATCTTCCTTCTTATTTTTAGGTAAGATGTTTTTGGGCTTGTCAATTAATATCCTAATCTCATTTTTTCCATATAGATTGTTTTTGGGGCAAGCAAACATGGCATCATCTATGCTTGGGATATTCGTGGAGGAAGAACATCTGTTGCTTTCCAAAGTCATAAAGAGGTAAAGGGGCAGGGGCACCTTTCAGGTTCTACTTATTTGATCTTTATTGCCTGATTCTAGCATGGAAAGATGGCGAGATCTGTGCTCTATGTTAGCTTTGAAATGGAACTGGGTTTTATGGGGAAAATTTACTTTCTCCTCCGTTCTTAAAAGAAGTCATACATTCTCATCACTTCACAAGTAATTAACGAGGGCCCTTAAGAGGGGCGAAATAATCCGCAATCTCCCCTTCTAGCATAGCACAAGATTTTGTGAAATTTTGCGAAATATTTTGGTTTTAACATTTGTTGAAATAAAATATAGTGTGATACTGAAGGAAATACAAGATTTCGGTTAAAATTTTGGTGTTTTGCCGAAATTTTGACAATATGTTTCGTTCCAGCAAAATTTTGACTGAAACAATAACTATAGCTTTATAACAAATACCATATTTTGAACAAGCGTGGAACAAGTTGTTGGGCAATAGAAAAACAAGTTGTATAACATGATAATCATGAAATGGTTTATTATTTTATGTCTATCCGTTCCCAATGTGTATTTAAATTATTTTGATTGAATTACATGTATTCTAGTACTAAATTTTGTGTGGAATATGCCATATTAGAGAATGTATACAGCAGCATACAACGTATACTACCAAACTAGGGTCCAAAGTCAAACTACCATTTTAGGTGTTTTTTAAAATTTAACGGTCCCACTATGTTTAGAGGGCCTAAAATTGGGTTTTCTGGAAATTGTGAGACCTATGGCCTCATACCCTTCCCACTGAAACTTGTAGCCAAAACCTTCCAAGTTTTGACCGAAATTTCGGTGTTTTGCAAAATATTTTGGTTTTGAGCCTGGTTGAAACCAAGCTCAAAATCGAAATTTTGAACCATGCTTTCTAGTGGCAGTGAAAATGATTTGGACATTTGAAAAGATTCATCTTTCACCCAAAGTTGTATACACTTAGTGGCTAAGGGATTAGCATATGTTGCTCCCTCTCTCTCTGTGCCTACCAATTCATTTCAATCCCTTCATGCCCCCTCTCTGGGTCTCTCTCTCTCTCTCTCTCTCTCTCTTAAACTTCTTAAAATTGTAGCAATCTTGAGTGGTGTGTTGGAAGTTTAGTTCGACAGTATTTAGAGATGAGGTACCTTACTGTTTCGTGAATATGCAACAGATAAATAACTTTGTTTTGGAATGCAAAATAACTTACAAAAGTTATTGTCTTGAAAAGAGCTATTTGTTATGAAAAGAATAATAAAATTACAGGTTATGCAAAAAGAACAATCCCTAGCACATGTTTATTAGATTAAAATTAAAGAAGAAAATATGAACAAGCCAGAAGTGGCCCTTCTTTTGGGATTGGAGGTTGCATCATAACTAGGGAAGTTAGCTCTAGTTTAGCTTAGATGGGAACTTATCCTCATAATTCTATACCCAGGATAACTAAGTCTCCCTCTCACAATGAAACTGCCTCGTATTGTCTAAAGGTCTGATAAGAAAAAGAGAAGAAACTGAAACCATATGGCTTCTCTGGGATTGCCTGAACTCTCAGTCCTCTGCTGTCCTTTGACAAGCTTGAGTAATATCAGGAATGGCTCTTTTAAGTTCTTTGTGAGAGCTCTACAAGGTTAATCCA
>NW_024869733.1:0-5767 GCF_013358625.1 Macadamia integrifolia
CCTACTTAAGTGAATAGTGTTGGATGGGTCACTCAGGTGGGTGGGTGTACCCACCTATTATACCCGCCTGAGAGCCAAAACTTGGGATTTTAACCGGGTTCGGACCTCGGCTCGGACCCTACCCCAAGCATACAATGTAGCATACGTATATAACCTTAAAATACGGATATAATACCTGTTCTATCCGTACATAGCCTTATGGTAGGTGCACGTACACGGTTTGGGCACTCCCGTCTCTTCTGGCACTGGCTCGGACTTGTCGGGCCAGCCGGTGTTTAAGGTCACCCGTGCCATCATAGCCCATAAGGAACTCGCTCTAACATCCTCTGGCTCGGTTCCTGCATGGTTAAACCGGTTCAACCACGAAATCAGACCGGGTTTAAGAAGCGGGATATTACAAAACAGGTGCGGGTTTGTACCTCTAATGAAGTACAATGATGAAGACGTCTACAAGTTATCTTTACAAGAGGCTCGACAGAATTCAAGCCAAGGTGGAGATTGTTGGTGTATGATGTCTTCGTATCTATTTGTATTATGTGCCGAGGTCCTCTCTACTCAACTGGCATTGGATCTGCAGCAAAAACGCCTCAATGACATCCAACTTTACAAGGGTGGTGAATGGGTCATGCACATGGCCTTCGCTAATGATCTAATAGTATTTAGATGAGCTTTAATGCTGAGGCAAGAACTCTTATAGCCACTCTGGACAAGTATTGCAATTACTCTAGCCAAAAAATTAATCTTGCTAAGTCATGAGCTCAATTCAGTCCCAATGTGGATTCTAATACAAAGAGGTAACTTTGGGAATATTTTCAAATCATTCCCACCAGCGTATTGGACAAATACTTGGGACTCCCTTTTTATTAGACATAAATGTTGGTGTATGATGTCTTGTATTCCGTCGCAGTTTAATCCAGGGAGTACTGGTGCAACACCTAGACGGCCAGGACAGCGGTCCGGATTAGGGTGGCAATTGTAGTTTAATCCGGATTAGGGTTTTTTTCGCTACGTATTTGTAGCGAGGGTTTCTTTCTCTGTAATGCAAGCAATACTGAGAGGTGTAAGGACGAGCGCTGTAACCATATTCTCCATTGATAGTGAAGCAGGATCTCATCTCACCGGGGACGTAGGCAACCTTGCCGAACCTCGTAAAATCCGTGTGCATTGTTTGTTTTGTTTTTCCATTATCTTCTGCATCGTTTTAGGGTTACGTTTCTACAATAAACTCTTCAAGACATTGTGCTAATCTTCTTATGTAAGTGTCGACAATTTTAAGCCCGGCGAGTAAGGTCACTCTCACTCAAGCTTGTTTATCTGCAATGCCACATGCACCATGTCCTGCTTCCAGCTTCCTTCTTCGGTCCATAAAGGTTTGGATTTCTCCTGTCGGGAATTCTTTTGGTCCAATGGCCTTTCACGACATGCCCTGACCATAGGTTGGTCTACCATTTGTCTTCCTAAGCACCTGGGCGGCCTGAATTTAAAGAAGGCAATAGACTTCAACATCGCTATACTGGAAAAAAAGGGTTGGGAATTATTGCAGCCTCGCACGTCCCTATGGTGTAGAATGATGAAGCACAAATACTTCCCCACTTCGTCCTTCCTCCATGCTAAATGTCCGTCCACTTCCTCTTGGGGGTGAAAATCAATCTGCGCAACTAGGGATCTCTTGCTCAAAGGTCTTTTCTTCTCTATAAGGGATGGTCGTTTTGTTCACCCTTGGCTGGACCCATGTCCCTATGGTGTAGAATGATGAAGCACAAATACTTCCCCACTTCGTCCTTCCTCCATGCTAAATGTCCGTCCACTTCCTCTTGGGGGTGAAAATCAATCTGCGCGACTAGGGATCTCTTGCTCAAAGGTATTTTCTTCTCTATAAGGGATGATCGTTTTGTTCACCCTTGGCTGGACCCACGTCCCTATGGTGTAGAATGATGAAGCACAAATACTTCCCCACTTCGTCCTTCCTCCATGCTAAATGTCCGTCCACTTCCTCTTGGGGGTGAAAATCAATCTGCGCAACTAGGGATCTCTTGCTCAAAGGTCTTTTCTTCTCTATAAGGGATGGTCGTTTTGTTCACCCTTGGCTGGATAACTGGATCCTTGGAACCTTACCTCTCATCGCTCTGCTCCCTTTTCCAAGAGAAGCCCTGACCTTAGTATCTCATCTTATTGATTCACATGCACGGACCTGGCGCCGGGACATCTTATTGGTGGCCACCTAAGGTTGCTCTTTCCATCCTGACCGTACATCTTCCCATCTTTCCTTCAGAAGATAAGTTGGTGTGGTCTTCCACCTCTACCGGTGCTTTCATAATGGCATCTGCATATCATCTGGCCAAGTCTGGTCTCATACCCAGCTCTGCGCCTATTGTTACCTGGAACTGCATTTGGAAACTTCCTACTGCCCCTAAAGTTCAAATGTTCATTTGGAAAATATGTCATAATAAACTCCCCCTTCGCGACTTTCTCATTGGCCGCTGTTTTCAAATCTCTCCAACTTGTCATTTGTGCCATGAAGCTCTCTAATCTGCTGCCCATCTATTATTAGATTGTTCCATCACATCTTTGGTCTAGTCTCATGTTCAAGCACTCCTTAGCTTCAATTCACATCATTCCTTGCCATCGCTGCTAAAGAAATTTTGGTTTTCTTCTTCCCATCTAGGGAGTTCAGCTTTCAATTTAGTCTCTTCTGTTTCGTGATCTAGAAAATATGGGTTTCCTATTGGGATTCGTCGTCAACCTTTTAATTATCACTCCATTCTTCTAAAGGCTATTTATGATGCTAGGGATTTCTTACCCGCCAACTGCCCAGCCACCCCTCCCATTACTCAATGGGTCTCCTCGGTTCCCCCTTTAGAAGGCCACTTGAAGATTAATGTTGACGGCACAAGTAGAGGAATATCTTGGGCCAGCAGCCATTGGTGGCATATATCGTAACTCTCACTCAGCAATTATCGGAGGATTCTCTGAGGGTATTGGATTCACTTATGCTCTGGTGGCTGAAGCAGTTGCTGTTCGGTTTGTACTTACTTGGGCTCTTTCGCGTGGCTTTCAGTCCATTATTGTAGAGGGTGACAACCTTCTCATCATCAATCTCTTGAGGGGTCATTCATCCTCTTGCCCATGGTGTATATCCCACATCATCTCTGACTGTTTGGGGCTAGCTGAGAGATTTTCATCCCTTCACTTCACTCATACTTTGCACGAAGATAATGCAGTCACTGATTCCCTGGTAGGGAGAGTTGCGGCCTCCCAATCTTCCCTCCATATGTTTTCCTCCCCTCCCCCATATGTTCACCTTTTGTATGTTGCTGATTGTGTGATACTTCTTTCCCTCGCCAATAATAAATTTTCTTTCACCAAAAAAAATATATATATATCCCTACCTGGGAGACTCGTCCTAATGCTCCTATGAAGTTTTTTTTTTTTCGCCTGGCTTTTAATTTGGACCGCCCAAAATGTTGATCCGTGTAGGTCGAGTCCTCTTTCCATAATATTGGTCCAAGCCCAGTAACCCACCTCAAATAGGTCTGGTGCAGGCCCTCACGTCACCCCTTCGGCCTCTCCGCTCCGTATCGTCCGAATCGGCCTACCAAACGATGCGATCCGCCGATCCCAATTTTCTTAAACCCTGAGCTGAAATTAAAAACCCTCCCTAAAAGAGTGTAAGGCGAAAGGCTCAAAACCCGTTTCAACGTTAAAGCTCGGGATATCTTCTCTCATGGCGTCTAGATGTCGATCGATCTCAAGACCTGCTCAAAACTTCCTGAAATCGGCCATGAATAAACCCAGCGGCAAATCCATTCCGTCAACGCGAAGTCGTCTCTTGTCTCCTACCTTTCCAAGGCAATTAATCTGGTTCTTCTCGAAAACAAGTTTGTGTTTTTCCCATTTGGGTTGAGTTTACAATATTTTCATTTGTGCTTTTCAGGTTACCTTCTGAGATGGGTGGTGTCCTATCTCTTCTCCCCTTTCACAGCGCAGTTTCTTCGGCTCGTCTCACATCGTGTCTCGGCATGGACTTGAGTTGTAGATCCCGGTCTCAGGGTATGCTCTGCCGTGCAAATCCTGGAGTTTGATCTCCATTTTTATCTTCGTATGTGTAAGCAACTTTTTTCTCTGATTATTATTTGTTGTCTTCTTACATTAATTTTTTCCTTTTAAATAAGAACAGAAATGATAGCAACTTGAGAAAATTAGATGAACAAGGCACCAGGGGGCAGATACTCGACAGAATTACCCCAAGAGAGACCCCCCATATACAAAAATCCATAACCCAAACACTAAAACGGTATCATCCATGGACATCTGAAGCTACAGAAGCCATATACAGAGTAGAAACCAGACCCAGTTCTGAAATTCTAGAACCTGAGCATAATTAGTCGTGTAAAATGCCTCTGAGAATAAAATTTGACTTGGAGACCTGTCAATCACTCCACTTTCTTTTCATCCTCAAGAATGCTGTTTCTGTCTTTCCAAAGTGCGTAAACCACAAGGAAAGGAACAATATTCCACAGAATCTTCCCTTAGCAATGAAATTTCAGACCTACCATTCAGAGATCAGAAGTTAAATCTCCAGTGGCACCTTCAACTCTAGCTGCGATAGTTGAACAAAATCTATCAACTCATTTACATCATAAATAAACAAATAAATAGCTGATTCCTGGTTGGATTCACAGAAAGCACCACCTCGTAGCTTACTATACACCCGTTGAAGTGCACCTGCATGAAGACCTCAGTCCTTGGTGGAACCTTCTTCCACTAGGCTTTTCTGAGATCCTAATGCAACCTATCTGGAGGCTTCATGTCATAATAATAAGCTTTAACAGAAGAAGGCCCGTTAGAATAGAAATTCCATTTTCTTTGGTTTTCCCAATTCTCTATGATCCAGGACAGATTTGGAAATCTAATACAGGTCTTCCTTTGCTGTCCCACTGCCACCTTTCTGTTAATTGATGAATCCCTATTATGTTTGCGATATAAAAAAGTGGGAAAATTGGGACTGGTAGAAAAATTTTAGGGGAGAGGAAGAGGGTGGTAGCAGAAGAGGGAAGAGAGAGGGGGCTTGGCTTCACACCATCTTGGATTCACTCCAAGGTTTGCAGGAATCACTCATACTGCAGAGAGTGGAAGAAATCTCCAAGTGTCAACATAATCTTTCCTTGTTTTCCATTTCGAAATACAACCTTTTAAACCCAAATTGAAATAAATAAATAAACCTCCCTAATAGCTATTTTTCCCGAAACAACTACTCCCTAATAACTATATTTTGTGGCAACTCCCTAATAACTTCCGACATTAATACATAATAATTTTATCACTAAATAAATTTAAAAAAAAAATGCATTTAGTTTTGGTCATCTAATCATAATGAAATGACACGTGGCTGCATATGTTTGTGTCTCATTTGGTAAGTCCTAAATCCTTGAGTGATGCCCTCATCATTCTACACTCTTAAATCGCCCATTACCTGCACAAGCTTGGCAAACTTCTCAACCTCTCTATCAGAGAATCTTCTCCTAGAAAATTTCCTATCCCACGGTACAGCCTTCTCTTATATCTCTGAACAATCCTGACAACTATCCTTTGAAATCTTGTAAAGATTAGGACTGTCTGATTCAACCTCTCTTTCCTTTTCCACTCATCTTCCCAATGCTTCACTCTCTCCCCATTCTACATTACCCACTTCACTCTTTTAACGTTCCCCGGTAATGCTTCATTATGCCTCTGGCTTACTTGAAGCCCCTATCCTCACCCTCACTCC
>NW_024869734.1:0-5749 GCF_013358625.1 Macadamia integrifolia
AAAAAAAAAAAAACAAACAAACAAACAAACAAACAAAAAAGGGTAATAAAGCCCGTCAAAGAGACTTCACTTTTTTATCAAAGAAGATGTTGAGATGTTCAAAGTTAATAGAATTATGGACTTATACCGGTTATCTCAAACCTTAGATGTGTCTTTCTATAACATTAGATGATGTCAAACTAATAACTTAATCTTTGGGTTAGATTCCCTTCCTCAAGTTGTATTTTTTAGACTTATTTTACTTAACAAGAAGAAGAGTAGCTGCAATGGCGAAGAAATTGGTTATCTCCTTTGTATTTTATTATTGCCATTTTTTTTAGTGAGATATCGTTGTCATTCTCACATTACTACTACTAACTGCTGACTGTTACTAGCTTCACATGCATAAAAAACCTTTGCGGTGAGGTAGTGAAGATCCAATGGCTGGGGTGCATACTAGGGCCCTCCTAGCCGTTGGACCTCACTACCACTCATCCCTCACCACAGAGGATTTGAACCCAGCTTCACACATAACTTTCCATGAAATAACTTTTCCCACTACATACATACAATAATGTTACCCAGTATAACTCATACCCTCCCACCACGTAAGACATCCTTTTGCATGGTGCCATGCATGTTGGATTATATTTGTTGTGGCTAGAAATCGTCCTAGGCTTCTTTCGATTCTTGTAAAGTGAAACAAACACTAGAGAGTGAGCGTCAGGTTGGTGACTCTCCGATGCCTAAGACAGACCTTTAAACAAATATTTCTGATTTAGAATGGAAAAAGATCGGTCTTTTGAGAAGGGGTTTACCTGGGTTTTTATAATAGGAGATGGCGGTGCCCACGAAAAGTCCCGATTTGGAAATTGTCCATTCTAGGTAGGAGTCTAAATCTCGTAAGAGTTATAATGGGAGAGTGAATTTGAAGATCGTTTTTGTTATGAAAGCATTCCCATGTTGGCCATATCTCGGAAGATATGGGGAGATTCCTTTCCTTCTGAGGGAAGGTTATTATAACGGATGTCCTTCCTGGATTTACTCCGTGTCTTGTGATACACGGGTTAGGCTCGATCAGTTTCCCCTTTTTTTAGGGAGTATCTCTTGATGGTGTTGTTTCAGACTTTGAATAGATCGGCAGAGGGCTCAACGTAGTTACCCATCCCACTTGGCGAGTGGCCTTCACTCGCCAAGAAGGGTTCACCTTCGTACTGTCCGGTTACACATTTTTTTTCTTGGTAGAAATTCGAAGTTTATGCATGGAAGGAATAAACAAAGAAAAGAACTTTTTATGGAAAGACGGTATTGAATAGAATAAGAATATGAGAAAAAAAGACTATCGGTAAGTGAAGGGGCAGTGCTCGGTAGGCACATTGATCTTCCAAACCCTATAAAAGGTGGAAATGTTTACCATATTGATGCTTTCAGTTATATTTCCATTGGCCCCCGTCCAAGTAAGTATACGACCCACGCTCAGGGACAGAGAACTCGAATTTGGCTCCTCTCCAATTCTTGATTTACAAATTTTTCACCAATTCTTCACCAATGAGTGACATTTGTCCTCATTCGATCCAATGGTTGTAGATGAAGTTGTTTTTTTAACTTTAAACCTTATTCCCAAAACACCATACCACCAAACCACAAAACCGTTTAAACCTAAACCACCTGCTATATGAAGCACAAGGACGAAGAAGAATCAAGGACGAAGCTGTGAACCCTTCTTCCTTCCCTATTTTCAAGGATGATCTGAAACTGCAAGCGAAGAAGGAAGAGAATAACAAGGAGGAAGAAGAATCCCCTTCCGGCCCAAAAGCTATAAGCTTAAAAACAAGAAGGCCTGAACAATGCCCCTCTATCTATGGCAGAGGGCTTGGAGGCACTGCAAGACTATATAGAGCCAAAGGATCCCTTTGTTATCCATTAACTCTAGAACTCCAAAAATTAAGGGCAGGATCGCTTTCCCCTCCCGTCTCTGTTTTTGTTAATAGAGCCATGGAATTGATTCAGAATCTACTGAACTTAGTGATTCCCCCAATCACGGTAGTTTTTATTTTTCTCATTCTACCTTTTCTCTTCGTTTTCAAGTTCATCAATTTTATATTCAGAAATCTATTCCCTGAGAAAATGAGGGGAAAAGTAGTACTCATCACTGGTGCATCTTCAGGTATTGGAGAGGTTAGTTTCAATTTTTGTTCCTCATGAATCAGTTATGATTAGAGACATAAGAATCCTGTTTCTTTAGAAATTTAAAATTTATGTTTTTGAATAGATTTATCCTTTCTACCCCCAAAAAAAAAAAAAAGAGAATCTTTCTTGTGATTGTGTATTATCTCCTTTCCATTCTATTGATTTGCAGTATCTGGCATATGAATATGCGAAGAAAGGTGCATATCTAGTCCTTGTTGCAAGAAGAGAGGACAGCCTTACTACAGTTGCAGAGAGGGCTAGACATCTTGGTTCCCCTGATGTGTTAGTTATTCCTGCAGATGTGTCGATAGTTGATCAATGCAAGCGATTCATTGATGAAGCTGTGAACCATTTTGGCCGATGTAAGTATTAATTGAGACTCGGGTAGAACTCATCCTTAAAAGTTAGCCATTAAAGAGAAGGTGCCCAAATCCTTATAGCCTTCACATCAGACTATTAACACCCGATTTGGAATTATTGTTTTCCCACCGCATCTGCAATTTTGATTTTCTATTTTGATTCATTATTTGATCAAATGTTTTGATTTCCAGTGGATCATCTGGTATGCAATGCTGGGATTGGTAGCTATTGTGCATTCGAAGATATGCCTGATGTCACAAAATTTTTACCTGTGATGGTATTTCCATCACTCATATTTCCCTTGTTAAGTGAGAAGATTTGTAATCTCTATTGAACACTTTGGATTGTGTGTACTGTGTAGGATGTGAACTTCTGGGGATCAATCTATCCCACTTATTTTGCAATTCCTCATCTCAAAAAGTGCAGAGGCAAGATCATTGTGAATGCATCAGTAGCTGGGTGGATGGTTGCACCAAGAGGAAGTATATATGGAGTAAGAAGGAGGCATCGACTCATCCTTTGTTTTTCTTATAATTTCTTCTCTTTTAACTAAATCCCTTTTGCCAATCTTTCAGGCAAGCAAAGCTGCATTAATACACTTCTATGATAATCTGAGAATCGAAGTAGCCCCGGAGATTGCGATTGTGGTAATTAGTCCTGGTTTCGTAGAATCAGAGATTACCCAAGGCAAACTGCTAACTAAGAAAGGGGAAGTTGAAGTTGATGGAGGAGTAAAAAATGTAAGACTCACTTAAATAGCTATGAGTCTGTCTCTTTCTTCTTCTGTTTTTTTCTTTCAATTATGTGAAATGGGTATTGTTGAACAGGTCCTACGAGGAACTGGAATTCCCTTTGAGAGTGCAGGGGACTGTGCAAAGGCTATTGTGACTGGCGCATGCCGTGGAGACAAATACATCACAGAGCCATGGTTGTATAACATGCTTTACCTCCTAAGGATCTTCTGCCCTGAGTTGGTTGAATGGATTTCCCGCTTGCAATACCATACCATGCCAAGCCCCACTTGAGACTTGAGGCTTGAGACTTAGAGAGAGATTGATGAAACTATGAGATGTTATATTGGTGCGTTAGGTAAACAGTCGGCATCTTAGTATATCCGATTGATGAAACCATGAGATGTTATATTGGTGTGTTAGGTAAACAGTCGGCATCTTAGATCCCGACAGTCAGCATCTTAGTATGTCTCGCCAATTACCTTTTGTATGGATCTTTTTGTTATTGTATTGTATATGAATTGAGAACTAAATATTCAAAGCTCTTGCTAAAGACTGAAGTTCTGGTTTCATGGGTACAATGTGGTTGCCCTCAATATTGGGTTGGCCCTAATGTTTTTTAAGACCTAGATAGACCCGATGATTTAATGGTTGGACCGTCACTTCGACACAAATTTTGGTTTAATTCCCTTGTTGAACCAGGGATACTTGAGAACCGAAAGGACTGCACCAAACCACTATGAACTGTCCTAAACCGTTCAACCCAGACATTTGAACCGTTTGGTTTCTATTCCAATGACTTGATTTGGAGTCTTATTTTCATACAAGAAAATTCTAATTTGAAGTCCTTGATTGTGGGCCCTTAATCAACACCTCAATTAATGGGTATTGATTAGCTCGAGTTTTGGTAAACAGAAAACTTAAACATTAAAAAGAATAAAATAAAAGAAGTAGATCAAGTCCACAGATTTGGATTATCTCCAGTCTAGGGTAGTGTTGGAGAGGGACCATTGAGGAGAATGAAAGAGACACACTCACTGGTCCTTCGGAGCTGGAGAGGATTTGAATCCCAAGTTTACAACATTTATCTCTGCCCTCCTAGCCAGGTGATGCGCCACTAATAGTATCAACTATTTATAAATACTAATATTCTTAAAGGGTTTATCAAATTTATCAAAAAAAAATTTTTTTAATCAAAATTAGTCCATCCGATAACAAAATGAAAAGCTCACAAGGCCATCCTTTTTTGTGGCCCGCATTAACAAGTTTACAATATCATCAAAAAAATCCTTATATCTATTTCCTCCAACCCTTGCTCTTTGGATGATAGTAACCCTTGTAGTGATCCTCGGATATGTCCAACCTTTGCGATCCTTGAAAATTCAGAATTTATAAAAAAAAACAAGCAGTGGTTTTTTTTTTTTTTGGGTAAAGAACATAAAAGAGAAAGAAATCATTGATTAAGGAAGCTGATTACATCATCAGTAGAGTAGTCAAAAAATTAGTTCTTCTATGGATAATTAAGTACGGAATTTGTTTAAACAAAAGCATCTCAGTAGAAAACTTGAAACAGAAATTAGCCAAAAAGAGAATTATAGGCATAAAAAATTAAAAGAATTAAGCTCCAAGGCCATGATCCAATGATTGTCAGATTTATGGGCTTAATTAATTATGTTGCATAAACTAGTTCGCTCCACTCTCAAGTTTAGGGATATGTTTGTCCAATCCATTATGGTTTAGGATTTTGAGTGAAGGACAATATTATAAAGCCATTGAAGATTTAAATTATGAACCTTTAGGCTCAAGCCCATTGTTTTGATAATTTAAAAGGGTCAATTGATTATTGTGGTTCAAATAATCGAACCAAGATGAACCAAATAAGATTGAGACCAACCTAATTAAACCAGTTCAAAGCTGAACCGAATCGACTGAGTTGAGTTGACCCGAAAACCTGACCTGATGACCCATATTTTTTACCCACATAGGTTTTTGGTGGGTCGCCAAAAAATTCGTCAGTGTTGACTTTTTCTACATTGACCAGTGTTGATCAGAAAGAATTATTGTAAAAAAAAAAAAAAAATCTTATTTCTCACAATCAAAAAAATTATAGGAAATTTCTCCAAATTTATTTCTCTCTTCTCTCTCCTCCATCTTAGCACTTTTGGACTCAAAAGATCTCACAATCAATTGTGGGTTTCTCTCTTTTAGGAAAGAGAAAGTTGTTACCCTATCTCCCCATTCCCTATAAATACAACTCATGTAAGAGGAGGGGAGACAATTCATTATTCTTCTAGTTTTCTTTAGTTGCTCTCTCTCTCTCCCTCTCTCTCTTTAGTTTTAGTTCTTCTCTATTTTTGCTTTAATCACTTTTGTAATAGTTTTTTTTATGTCAATTAATGCAAACACTCTTTTATTCTTATTCAGCCTTTTTATGTTTATGATTTATGCAATTGAGTTGTAATTTTTTAAGTTATAGTTCTAGGCTTAGA
>NW_024869735.1:0-5745 GCF_013358625.1 Macadamia integrifolia
TGAAAGAATTAAGAATTATCATTCTAAAGAATGTCATCTCAAAGATTTACCGAACCAAACACCCTCTACAGTTACGCTTGACAATTCACCATGTGATCTTACAAATGTTCTTTTTTCTTCTTTCTTTAATACTTAGAACCATACTTGATGGGATATAGTTTTAGTTATAAATATCGCTAGTTAATCATGTGAAAACACTATTTATCATTTGAGGTTTTAGTCGAGAGCTATAATCACTAACATGGAACACCCTTAATCTTAAAATATATCAATATGGTAATATTGAATCAACCATAACAACTGATTTATATTAGCACCAAATGTCATCGATGCCGATACCTAACCGATATCAATTGAACTGATACAGTAAGAATATCCTATTTTATATATCAGGAAAAAAAAAACCTCACCTCATCTGTGGGTGTTTCCACTTTCCAGTTTTCACCCACCGAGAGTCCCGAGACACCCAATCTATATCCTTTGCTGGCTTTCCCTAACTTTCCTCCCTTGGGTTCCGTTTCTCTCTTACAGCTACCCGTATTGGAAGGAAACGTTGGACACTGGGAAGGATTCAAGTAAAAAATGGAATTAGAATAATCTTTTCAAATAAGTATAAGACCTTAAGCCTTCTGCAAGCTTATCCCTTCTTTCCATTGTCCCCTGCAAGAGCCAAGAGCCAAGAGCCAAGAGGCAGGAGGCAGGAGGCAGTAACTCGCACTCCCTCGTTAGCTCCTACCGAACGAACCACTAGCATGGACCCACCAGCACCACCACCGGCGGCGGCGTCCGCCACCCATCTCGCCTATCCGGATTCGGTTGACTCATCTCCACGGTCGCGTAACATCGATTCCTGGGACGAACCCCTCCCTCCCATCCCGGGAGGCGCTAAACTGCGCCTGATGTGTAGCTACGGCGGTCACATCGTTCCCCGCCCTCACGACAGGTCTCTTTGCTACCTGGGCGGTGAGACCCGTATCGTGGTGGTGGACTGCCACTCCAGCCTTGCAGACCTCTCCGCACGGCTCTCTCGTAGCCTCCTCCATGGGCGCTCTTTCACCCTCAAGTACCAACTCCCCAACGAAGACCTCGACTCCCTCATCTCCGTCACCACCGACGAAGATCTCGAGAACATGATCGAAGAGTACGATCGCACCACCACTTCCTCCTTGAAGCCCTCTCGCCTCCGCGTCTTTCTCTTCCCTACCAAGCCCGAAACAGCCGCTTCGGTCGGCTGTCTCCTCAGCGATTCCAAGTCGGAAAACTGGTTCTTGGATGCCCTCAACGGTGCTGGAATCCTGCCCAGAGGGATCTCTGCTGACGCTGCTTCCGTTAATGGCTTGCTGGGTCTGAACGATGCCATCCATGTCCACCCTTTTGCTGATGGGGAGGCTCAACCTGATTCCGTGGGTGGCAATAACAAGCAGGTTAATAAATCTGGGCAAGATGTTCAATCGCTGTCGGATTCTCCAATGATGGAAACCAATTCCTCTTTTGGTTCAACATCTTCTTCGCCTTCTATGTCTAATTTGCCTCCGATTCGGGTTCATGTTGAGGATGGTGGTCGCTTGCATGATCAGAAAGTTGGGCTAGAGGAACATTTCTCGCAGCTGAGCGTCCCTGCTCCGCAGAAGCAAGAGGAGAGTTTTGTTTCACTGTCTTCTCCGCCACCTGTTCCGACCAGTACTGTCGCAGCTGCAGCGATGTCGTCAGCTGTTGCCGTTAACCCTACCACTGTTGCTAGTGAAAACTCCGGCCGGATTTACTCGGACGACGAGCGATCAGACCATGGGGCCCCTGTTGGCTTCCGGAAGCTGCCACAGCCGCAATTGCAACAGAGGACTAATGTGGGAGTTGATTTACCTTCGCCAGATGCAGCTGCAAGGCACCTTCAATCTCTCTGCTTAATTCATTCTTAGTTCCTTTTATGATTATTATTTTCCATTTCTGAGGTTTGGGATGTTGAATTAAATTGAAACTAGTTTTTACTTGATGGGGAAAAGATTTTTGAAATGGGTTTCTCAATTGTTTCAAAATGTTGCAGAGATGCCAATTCTCGCCCAAAACCAGTGTTCTATCAAGACCCAGTCGCACCTGCAGCTGCCGCTAGAGACAACAGGGTCCCTGTTATCCCTGTTGATCCGAAGGTTAACATCTCTGATCCAAGCTATCGGATCCAGATGCAACAACAGCAACTTCAGGATGCTGGGTTCGTTTTGCATTCACAATTGGATCATCACCAGCAGCAGCAATTCGTCCCTGCAGGCACGCATTACATCCACCATCACGCCACTGGACCGGTACCCATCTCTTCATACTATCCAATGTATCCTTCGGCGCAGCAGCAGCTCCCTCAGCAACTCGATCAGCAATACCCAATGTATTTCTTGCCTGTTAGGCAAACACAAGCTTACAACTTGCCTGCTCAATCCAATATAGGCGAGACTCCAACCGTCCCATCTAGTCGGCCCCCAACACCACCCAGCCCTGCCATGATCAATTCTTCTGCTGCAGCAGCAGCTTTCAAAGAGCCCGCTGCGCCTGCGCCTGTGCCTGTTTATCCCCCCAGGAGCGCAGCTCCTGCTAAGCCCGAATCGGCAGCCAATGTTTACAGAACGGCGGCGACAGCAGCTCCGCCGCGTATTCACATGCCTTCAGATCAGCATCAGCAGCAGATTTTGGGTTACCATCAGATGCATTACCCGTCTCAGTCGATCGCTGTTGCTCCTAACTATGGATACGACTTCACCGATCCTGCACACTCGCAGATATACTATACTCAGCCTTCACCTGCTACATTGGCTCCTCAGTATCAAACTATGACCGGAGCAGCAGCAGTAGCGGTATCTGAGGCTTCTACCCAGTTGCCCTCAGAAAACTCTAAGCAGCAGCAGATCAGAACATCACAACCACTGTGAGTCACAATCATCGCTGATCTCTGATGAAGGAAAGAAACAATTTTGGTGGTGATGAGTTTGGGTAATTATAGTCTTCATTTTATTCTTTTTTTTTTTTTTTATTTAAATTGGATTGGTTTGTGTTAGAAACTTAAATCTGTCTGTGATAGGGGAATAAGGAATTGGGTCATCATCTCTTAGGAAGAATATAGAAGTTGGTCATATGTTTGTGTTTGGGCAATCGTTGAATAAATATATCTATAAACAGCATTGGCTATTTGGCTTTAAGTTAGAAATCTTGGTTTCATCCTTGGAGTTGCAGAGGAGTTTGTTCAAGGCCAAGGGTATCCTTTTATTTTCAGTTCTGGAGCACTGCTATGCGGCAGCCATGCATAAGTGGGGTTCAGGCTTTCAGAAATCAGAATTCAGACCCAGGGAGGCGCTAGAGCAGTAAGTAGTTTTGATCCAGAGACAGAGACAGGAACGCATGGTCATTGGTTTTGAGTAGTTGGGTAAAAAACTGATAGCCTTGGTTTGACACACAAAAACTCTTGGCTTCCTTATTGATAATGGACCTCTATACTTCAAACTTCCAACTCACGGAGGAGGCATGTGGCCGCAGCTTGCGTCCCAATGTTGTTCTTCGTTCATGAGTGGGTATATCATATGCGTGGATTTAGGTATACGCATCCTATTGCAAATATAGCGGGAGCTTATGGCTCGACTCATTTGAGGCCATCGTGTCATTGAGGCCTAGCTGTGCGACATGTGGAGGGAACAAACCAAGGGTCTGAGAAGTTCTCTTACCTGTACTCACTTAACCCATTCAACCCAAACCCGACAAGAAGGCAGGGGCAAGGTGAGGTGGATGAGGGCGGTGGTCCCAAAGAAAGAAGAAAGAAGTATGGTGTGCCGGGTTGGATTGGTTTGCAGGGGACGGCTCGTCTCCAATTCTCGCCCCTCCAATGCCTGTCCAATTTCTTCCCTGCCAGTGACATGTGTAAAATAGTCAATCCAATGGCTGTGAATCTTTAGGGTTATCCAAACCCAGCTTAACCTTTTAACCCTCCAAAACCTTCTGGCCCAATACCCTATATCCGGATCAGACCCGATCAAATCCGCAGGGGACAGGATTCTATAGGGGTATGGGGAGTTAGGAAGGGGCAACATTCCATCTACCCAAAAAATGGTGTGACATTCCTCCCCCATTTTACAGGTGTCATGAGGAGCATAATATGACCTAACCTACTGACCAAGCGGTGGAAACCCATCCTATCTTCTATCTTATCGCATATGTACGAGGATAACATGATCCAAACCTCTTCGAACATACTTGATATAGTTGAGACTTTTTCATGTCAACTAGTTCGATCTCTTTTCATTGAAAGCTAAGCGATACGACAACAACACAATAACAAATCCTTGCAAAAATTGACCGGATGACTTTCCCCGCAGTTCTTAGTGCTATGGTCGACCTGCACAAAAGAGATGATAGGGGAGAGCGGGACTGACCCGATGGGGGACTCTCCGATGTCTAAGTCAGATCTTTCCATAGCAGATGCTTTTTCAGTAAAAGAAGTGATTGATCCATCCTCTATGATGAAGGCTTACCTTGGTATTTATAGGCTGCTGATGGAGAGAGAAGGAGGGGCGTTTGTGGAGAGTCCAGTTTAGGTGTAGAGTCTTTGAGGGGAGTGGCACTGTGATTCTGGGAATATTTCGAGTTTTAGGGCATATTCTGGGAATATTCTCCATTGATCTCGGAGGTGCAAGTCGTGAGAGGGGTGGACGCCTCTGATAACGTGTAGTGGATAGAGTCCTGCCCCCATGATCAGGGATCACGTCCCTTGAACGTGGGAGTGGATGTGTGCATATTTTCGGGCTCATTACTTGACTGTGTCGAGTCGAGGTGACAGGTTGGTCGAGCTGAGGTGACTGGTAGCACGGCTTGACGGAGGACAAAGGTGGAAGCACGGCCCTCCATCAGGCCGAGGTGGTAGCAACATGGCCTGATGGATGGACGAGGTGGTAGCACGGTCTGATGAAGGGCCGATGTAGCAGCACAACCTGATGGAGGGCCGAGGTGATAGGCACGGACTGATGGAGAGCCGATGCGGTAGGCATAGACTGATGGAGAGTCGAGGCGGTAGGCACGGACTAATGGAGGGCCAAGGCAGCAGCACGACCTAATGGAGGGCTGAGGTGGAAGTAGAACTTGATGGAGGGCCGAGGCGGCAGCACGGCCTGATGGAAGGCCAAGGTGGCAGCACGACCTATTGGAGGGCTGAGGTAGCAGCACGACCTGTTGGAGGCCGAGGTAGTAGCATGGTCTGTTGGAGGGCCCAGGTAGTAGCACGGCCTGATGGAGGGCCGAGGTGGCAGCACGGTCTGATGGAGGGTCGAGGTGGCAGCATGGACTAATGGAGGGTCGAGATGGAAGCACGGACTGATGGAGGGTCGAGGTGGAAGCACGGACTGATGGAGGGCCGAGGTGGTAGCACCTGATGGAGGGCCGAGGTTGTAGCACAGCCTGATGGAGGCCAAGGTAGTAGCATGGCATGATGAGATGCCGAGGTGGCAGCATGACCTGTCGAGATGGCGAGGTGGCAGCACAGCTTGTCGAGATGCCGAGGAGGTAGCACGGCCAGATGGAAAGCCGAGGTGCAGCATTGGTCAGGATGATCCCTGCTCGTGCTGTGGTTGGGAAGAAATACACTCATCACTAACTTAATAGAATTGGCTACATAGATCCATGAAGTAATGGTTGAATCAATTGAGTATTCAACTTTTATAAAGTCTCGTCTAGGAAACTGAGTTTTAAATGTATACATAGAAAAAACCGTGTGCAATG
>NW_024869736.1:0-5698 GCF_013358625.1 Macadamia integrifolia
TTTTGCAAATGAATCCATTAATCCAACAATCTCTACACTCCCATTGGATAGCTAAGCACCATATCCAGCGTGAGATGAACCTTTGCCATGCCCAGTACCTCCTTAATATAAAACATAAGTAAACAGCCTCTATGTGCATACCTTAGTATTTATCAATAGAAGAAAAAGACTACAAAGGGAGAAAATGAATTTTTTTTAATTCTTGAATTGGAACATTTTATTTGATTAGAAAGCTAAAGAGATGGCCATTGTTTGCTTGTAGTTGTAGGCTCTCTGATTATTATTTGGCAAGCCTATGCATTTCATGTGACCTGATAAACAATACCTAGATTTGTCTACCATCTGAAAGGCTTCATAAGAGTAGAGATTAAAACCAAGGATTAAGGCTGTTTGGTACGCATTCTTAGATAGTTGGTCTAGAATACATTTTGAAATTTAAATCTTTTCTATTTTTTTCGTTTCAGAATACATTCTAGACCAATCTTATGAGATACATACGAAACACAACCTTAAATTACGAACGTAACTCTTAATTGGCTTTGAACCTATTTTGTATGATGATTCCACTTCTCCTTAGTCTTACCAAGTTATGTTTACCACCAAAAAAATAAAATAGAACTATAAAAAAAAAGAGATGCACCTTTTCACTTCAATGGTCTCCTACTAAGGCCGAAATCTCTCAAGCTTTTTTCCTATCTAACAACTACCGATATTAAATATTCACTCTATATTATTGGTCTTGTGTTCATTCCATCACATCATATTACCAAACAATCAATGAAACTCGTGATAAATGTGTAACAATCAAATTTAAAATTAATACTTCTTTTTCTCTTTTGGATGAATAGATATTTCTCAAGAAACCCTTTTGATCTATAAGAAAAAGAATCCCCAAGTGTTCATATTTCAGCTAGTATCTTCTCGCATTCCATGCCATGACACTAAGGCCTCTCCCCACGTTAAATGCCTTTTAATACGAACTGTTTAGGCAAAGGATTCACACTCTGGGCATCATGGAAAATTTATCTTCTTTCCCTCTAACAACTACCAATATTAAATATTCACTTTACGTTATTAGTCTTGATTTCATTCCATCACATCATCTTACCAAAGCTATCAATGAACCTCGTGATAAAAAGTGTAACCATCAAAGCTAAAATTAAGAACTTTTTATATTTTGTATAAATAGATTTCTCAAGAACACCCCCCTAAACTTTTTTAAGAAAAAGGATCCCAAGTGTACATATTTCATCACGTGTCCTCTCACATTTTATGCTGTGATCCTCAAATCTTCTCCACATTAAATGACCTCAGTATACGAACTGTACATTTCATAATTCATACCATGGTCCCCAAACCTTCTATCCATATTAAATGCCATTTGAATATGAATCATTTTCGATAAGAAATTACACTCAGGGCATCGTGGGAAACCTCTCTCTTTCCCCCTAACAACTACCAATATTAAAATTCGCTCTATGTCATCAGTCTTGCATCTTCACCCTATCACGTCATCTTACCAAAAATAGCAATGAACCTCGTGATTAACATGTAATGATCAAAGTTAGATTTATCTACCTTTCCTTTTGACTTAGTTTATTCCTATATGAAACTTGTGTTTTGAATGAATAGACATGTCTAAGGAAACCCTTTTTTTTAAGGATGACGAATCCCAAAGTGTGCGTATGAACTCTATTGGTATATGATGTCTTGTATTCCGTCCCAGTTTAATCCAGGGAGTACTGGTGCAACACCTAGACAGACAGGCTGGCGGTCCCGCTAGCCGATTAGCGGGCCATGGGGGTTGCAAGGGGGGTAGGAGGTCCCCCTGCATAGCGGTCCGTTGCAGTTTTATTTGAGGGCAATTGTGTACTTTCCGGATTAGGGTTTTTTCGCTATATATTTGTAACGAGGGTTTCTTTCTCTGTAATGTAAGCAATATTGAGAGGTGTGAGGACGAGCGTTGTAACCCTATTCTCCATTGATAGTGAAGCAGGATCTCATCTCACTGGGGACATAGGCAACATTACCGAACCTCGTAAAATCTGTGTGCATTGTTTGTTTTGTTTTTCCATTATTTTCTGCATCATTTTAGGGTTGCGTTTCTACAAACTCCTCTCACATTCTATGCAATGGTCTCCGAACTCTCTCTTCACATTAAATGCCCTTTCTATACAAACTGCAAAAAAAGAATATGGTTTAATTGTACCGAAACATAATTGAGTCCTCTAATGGAAATGAAAGCACCCAAATATTTTCCATTGGATAATTCTATGTTTTTTTTTTTTTTTTTGGTAGAAAGATAATTCCATATCTCTAAGCAACATAATTAGAGCCCTTAATCTTTCTTAAGGTATTTGATACATCAAACAATATATCAACTGGTATTAGTCTTATGTCCTTGACATTACAATCAACCATTTCTGCCTCCAGGTCTGAACAATAGATTTTTTTTTTAATACACCTGGCAGTTTAAATGCTGACCTGAAAAGGGCTTTCATGTGTTAGTGGTATTTTTAAGGCAAATTAAGCACGTGCAAAAAAAATGTATGGTTAGACATAAATTTGTCATTTTTTATATTTCAATTAGTTGGCCGGTGACAGAAAAAGAAAAGAGAGAATTCAAGTGGGAAAGAGGAGCACACAAGTAAGGTGCCGCAAGATGGTACCTAGCATTAGAGGGCAACAATAGTGCTATTTCATAAGAGAGAGAGAGAGAGAGAGAGAGAGGTTGGTTAGCATACCCTACATTCATTGACTCAATTCAGATCCATAATCTGAAACCATTCTTGAATGATGGACCATGGGGGAAAAAGCTGCTTGTTATATGATTCCTTTTACACTACTGGCATCTGGTGAGAGAGAGAGAGAGAGAGAGAGAGAGAGAGAGAGAGAGAGAGAGAGAGGCTGGTTAGCATACCCGACATTCATTGACTCAATTCAGAACCATAATCTGAAACCATTCTTGAATGATGGACCATGGGGGAAAAAGCTGCTTGTTATATGATTCCTTTTAGATTAGCATACCCGACATTCATTGACTCAATTCAGAACCATAATCTGAAACCATTCTTGAATGATGGACCATGGGGGAAAAAGCTGCTTGTTATATGATTCCTTTTAGACTACTGGCATCTGCTGTGCATCAATGGTTTCTGTGTTTCCCTGTTACATTAATGTGTTTAGGAATCACAGAACATATAAGACAGGTACGACCATGACAGTTCGGATCTGATTAAATGTGTTGTGAGTTGAACTCAAGCAGTCAAGTGCTGGATCACTGCCATTGCCAACCTGTACACACATCCCTCACTCATTGGAGTTATTTCTATCTCCTACCCTGTTGAGTGCTTCTATTCATCTCCAATATTGTGTTTAGGAAGAGGGCTTCGTCAAAGGCAGCGTGACCCTATGCAATGGCTATATGCATGGAACACGGTTTCAAGTATTGGTGTTGTATTAGTTGTATCGATCATATTGTATCGATATTAGTTGAGATTAATCTTCAATCTGGATCAGTTATCTGTATTGTTTTAAGGGTAAAATAGTAAAAAATTGTACTTTTTAAAAAAAGTAAGGGCAAACCCGATTGATACCTGCAGATCTAATCCGATCCGATTTGGTACCAATACTGATACCATCCTCTGAATCCATGGCATAAAAGCATTAATAGAGGGTGAGATTTTCACCTTTCATGAGAGGCAAGGCAGTCATTTCATCCCTCTCGGTATTTGACACATGATGTCCACGCTGCCTTTTAGGTTTCTTTTCCCTGTTTTTATTTTAATTGAAAGATTTTTCTTTTCAATATATTTTTATAAGATAAGTTGAGATGTTCAATAACTTTGTCCATAATTTTACTCCCGGAATTTAAAAAAGAAACTATGTTTAGCGGTAGGCATTGTATAATTGACGTGCATGGTTTCCACACCAAGTTTTTAAAATATTATTGAAGGTAGGTTCATTTAATACATGTACATCTCCACACTTTTTTATGGCATACCCTTATTTACTAGGTATGGGTATGTTCACACTTAAACAAATAAATAAGAAATGAATGAAACAAAGAGCATGGACAAGAAGGGGGTCTATTCTTTTATTATTATTAATTTTTTGGCTAAATTTAATTATGTAAATTAGATCCAATAAGAAAGGAAGAATGTAAAAATAAAAGGGTGCAATTTAATATATTCATGTACATATCCACACTTCTTTTTTTTTTTTTTGTTATACCCTTATTTACTAGGTATGGATATGTTCACTCTTAAACAAATAAATAAATAAATCAGAAAATGAAACAAAGAGTATGGGCTAGAAAGGAGTCTATTATTTTGTTATATTTTTTCCCGGTAAATTTTATTATTTAAATTACACTTAATAAGAAAGAAAGAATATAAAAATAAAATGGTGTATCTTGTTGTAATCAAAGTGGTGAATTATTTATACCAAAGAATAAAGTGGTGAACTAAGAAATTGTATAACCTTCTTTTGATTGTCCTTTGTATTAATGTGATTTATTATTATATCAATTTCAAGAATTATAACTGTTTTGCACATTTTTTTTTTTCACATGTGAAATAACAATATTTTCTTTATTGAAAAAAACATAGCGTCATACTAAAGGGGAAAAATGTAAGGTTACAATTTTTTTACCAATTTTCATTATAACTACAATTAAAAAAAAAACTCCAAATATAAAAGCATGCTTATCTTGAATGTTGACCAAAATTATTTTTTATTAAAATTTCATATACGATTACAAGAAGCTAAAGGGATACTAATTACTTTGCTTATACCCCGGGTGTAGCTCTATTGGTTCAAATGCATTAAGTGTTACAAGGGTTAAGTACACATGACTATGTATAAATAAGATTTCTCCTTGAGCCTGATCCATAAAACCGGACAAGTTTAAAGGATTCTTCGTTATTTGCTTATTGTGGTAGATTGGTAGGTTCTCATTTTCTAGCCATGCCCACGTGCTTTTATGTGAACAAATAGACAATAAGTTTGTCTAATTGCCTAATATTAAAAGGGTATGTCTAAATGTAACCCACCCGGGTACAAAACCCTTGTAACCTAAATTTCTGTGTCCCCATTATTTTGTAATTTTGTGATTGTTTTTAAGGTGAAAAAAGTAAATTACTATGTTTTCATTATTTTGTCATTTTGTGATTGCTTTTAAGGTCAAAAAAGTAAATTACTATGTCCCCATTATTTTGTCATTTTGTGATTGTTTTTAAGGTTAACAAAAGTAAATTCAACCTCAACTTTTTGGATCGTTACTTTGATTTAAACGGCAAAATGAGGGATAATTTTGAGAATGAATACACTCTTCCCAAACAACCCCTCACCCCAACTAATCGTCTTCCTCCTCACGAGTCTTTTTGTTACCTTGGCTGGTTTTTGTGGCATAAAGTTCGATGAGATCATCTCCAGTGAGTTAGGTAAAGACTCTCTTTCTTCTCGGCATGTCCAATGCTTTTCTGGGTTATAGGGTTTAAAACTTCTGGTGGACTTCATTTTTGTTTATTGAAATTTAGAAGAAAAAAAAAACATATTTTCAGAAATTCATGTATCAATTATATTGCAGAAATTTCTATTGTTATGCATTAGAGATGAGGTCGATAAGATAGTTCTAATCATCTCTCTCTCTCTCTCTCTCTCTCTCTCTCTCTCTCTCTCTCTCTCTCTCTCTCTC
>NW_024869737.1:0-5663 GCF_013358625.1 Macadamia integrifolia
TGTGTGGTGGGGGGCGGGGGCGGTGGGGGTGGAGGTGCAATAATGTCTAAGAGTATTATTGGTAGTGTGCATGAATATAGACAAGATGTGTGCCAATATAAAAAGGTGTGTTTTTTTCATAGGGTAGTGCATAATGTTGGAAATTAGAGGTAGCAGACATGAAAATCTTGATTCTCCAAGAAGTCTATCATAGAGTTCTCTGGTGGGATCAAGGTTATAGGTATCAGTATTGGTGGTCATATACCAATGGGGTTGGTAGGTTTGTGGTGAAAATACCCTCAACCCATCACCACTTGAGTTGGTTGGTTGTGGGTTCAAGTCTTGGCATGCTCACTATCGATCATTGGTCCTGTGGAAGCATTGTTTATCATACCGGGGCTTGTCCTAGTGGCTATGATCACTACCATGGAGTATCCTTTAAAAAAAAAAAGGTATTGGTGGTCATATTGTCGATATTGATATAATATGGATCAAGAATCACATCAGTCAAAATTGATATCGATGAGAACTTGTATCAATGAGTAGGATATAAATATAAGTAGAAAGAACACTATTAGGCTACTTGGAACACATTAGCACCTCCATGTGTTTATCTCTATTTCCCCTCCAATGAATACTAAAAATAATATGTACACATAAATTTGAGTTGCAGAAAGAAAAGGTATCCCATGGAATTTTTGTAATAATTTAATGAGAGAGAGAATGTTACTTGATTGTGTGCGTGCCAACATATGAGTCAATGAGAGCATACACTGTTACATGCACAAATAAGGAGAAGAGAGAGCAAATAGGAAGAGAAATATATATATATATATATATATAAAATAGGAGAAAAGATAGGAGAAGGAGTTTGGCATTACAGACGAAGTCAATGGCGTCCGACTTAGGATGAGGAAGCCTACCTCATCTCATTTGAGATAATTTCAGGATTTTCAACTCCCTCCTCATTCCTTTATTTTTACTAATATATAGGGTTAAGAAAAGCCGTTACACCACATTCCATCATTCCCACGCCTTTACACATAATAGATAACTACCACCCACTATTCCATTACACGATAACTTATCAAAAACTAAATAACTAAATAATTAAATATTCCTAAATATCCTACTAATCTCCCTCTGACAAATCTTAACCGTTCATGGCTGTAATAATAAGACCGTAACAATCCATCCCCCTAAAATTGGTCTTGCCCTCAAGACCATTCTTTAGGAATTGAACTGCAGTGTTGCTTCCGTCGGTGATCTTCGCTTGGCTTAATCGAGGAAGCCATGACCTCGTTTCTCAAGGGGAGAAAATGTACGAATCCTCCGCCAATGGGTGCCGTGCCTGAGCTCTGGTACCATTTGTTACTTGCACAAATAGGGAGATGAGAGAAAATAGGAAGAGAGAATAAAAAAAAATAGAAAAAATAAGAGAAAAGGTAGGAGAAGGAATTTGACCTTACCGACGAAGCCAATGGCGTCCGGCTTAGGATGAGGAAGCCTACCTCATTTCATTTGAGACAATTTTGGGATTTTCAATTTCCTCTTCATTTCTTTATTTTTGCTAATATATAGGACTAAGAAAAACCGTTACACCACATTCCATAATTCCCACGCCTTTATAAATAATAGATAACTACCACCCACTATTTCATTACACAATAACTTATTAATAACTAAATAACTAAATATTCTTAAATATCCTACTAATCTCTCTCTACAAATCTTAGCCGTTCATGACTTCAATCTAATAATATAACTGTAATATATACCCAGACATCCAACAATGGGGGCAGGATGATCATTTTGCCACCTCTTAGCACACGACTGGAGTTATCAATTCGGCGGAATAATTCGCGAATTATTCCGCCGAACCGAATTTTATCAAAAATTCAGACCGAATCCGAATTAAAAATAAAATTCTTTAAAATTCGTGACTTTTTCAAAATTGAATATAAATCGCGAATAATTCGGACCGAATCCGAATTAAACCGAATTATTCGGTTTATTTAAACATTATTTAAAAAAATAATAATAAAAAACAATTTAAAAAGAAAAAAGAAAAAAACCCAATAAGCTTTTTTGACCGAATCCTTCAATTAATCATCCGAATTATTCCGAATAATTCTCCGTCCGAATAATTCCCGAATCCGAATTTGTTAACTATGAGTACCATCATCCCACAGAACAAGCATGCAATATCATCCTTAGTGCCAAAACAGGACACGTTTCCAATTATGAAGGTAAGGGGTTAACTAATGAACATAGTGGACACTTCCCACTTCAAGTGGAGATGGAGATAGAGAATTAGAGATCATTGTGTTAAAATCAGTTAGCATCATAGTTAGGCACCGTTTGACAACGTTCTATTTTTTTCGTTTCTGTATTTTCTTGTTTTCAAAAACAGAGAAATAGCCTAAAAAACGTTTTACAAAGTTGTTCCGTTTCACCCGTTTCTAGAAACATAAATCAAAATTAATGCCTATTTATATTTCTAGAAACGGCTTTGACGAAACAAGTTGACTTGTTTCGTCATTTCCAAAAACGAATTTGAGAGAAAAAAAAAAAGGTCGTTGTGCCCGATAAATCTCTCAACTATTTAAGCCTAAAAATGAGCAACCAAACCCTCTCTCCTTTTTGGGCATCGGATGATACTATTGGGTTTTTTAGTGGCATTATGTCTGCAAAAAACGTTTCGAGAAATAAGTTTATCAAATACTAAAAAATCCATTTTTGTTTTTGAAAACGTGAAAAATCGTTTATGCTATTTCTAGACACAGAAACAATAGAAACATTATCAAATGGTGCCTTAATATAATACGAGTTTTTTTTTCGTATAAAAGTAAAAAGTTGTAAATTATCGTATTGATCCAAAAAAGGGTTTTATACGTGTATTCTATCGGAACTCATGTTATACATGAATAATATGCATATAATATGAATTTATCAACTTTTTTTTTCAATTTATTAAAAAATTAAACCTAGAATCAAATTATATCAGAACCCTTTCTTCTTCCCTTCATATGAGAAGACCAAACCCTTTCTTCTTCGCTTCGTATGAGTCTGATTGCATAACCCTAGCCCCTTGCCCCTTCCCCTTACTTCTCTGTCTTTGTTCTCAAAAATTTTCGATCCACGACAAAGGGTGACAACAATAGAGATCTGTTCGCTTCTTCTCCTCCATTTCTCTTCACAAATCCCAATTGTTGAAAACCCAATCGAGGACGAAATTGCAGCGTAGGAGGGCGGTTGCAGGAGTGGGAGGGTGATTGCAGTGACCAAGGGCGAGCATCAATAGAGAGATCTACTATCTTTTTAAGTATTTTCTTCTCTCTCTCTCTCTCTCTCTCTCTCTCTCTCTCTGTCTCTCTCTCTCTCTCTGTGTGTCAATTTTTCTCCTTTATGAAATGGATGCAATCTAGTTCGGGGTTAGTGATTATTCAGTCCTCTAACATAACATACTGATTTCCCATGCACTGATGGAAGATCATTTTTTACTTGCAACACCTCTTTCCACCTTCCAGAGTCTTTGTTGTAAATTACTTACAGCCATAACCATGTTGTTACGGCCAGAAATCGTCTTAGGCTGCTAACCTTGACAGATGTGAAAACACAAGAGAGTGAACATCAGCTGCTTTGGTGGGGGACTCTTTGATGCCTAAGTTAGATCTACAGGTATAGGTTAAATATTGTTCATGTATATTGGAGGATGTTCTGTAGTTTATAAGTATTGTCCCGAAATTAATTCAGACTCATTAAGTAGGAAATTTCTGATTTTTGAATTATATGGTTTGGGTATGCAATTTAGGAAGATATTTGAAAGTTGTATTAGTATGGAATTTTAATTGCTGTAATTGGTCACTTTGTGGACTGTATAATGACCCTAGAGGAAATAAAATACCTACACCATGCTGCCATGGGCATTAGCCCTCGGCCATAAGCATCCCAAGTGAAGGAAGTCAGCAGAACAGCATGTAGGGTTGTAGAAAATGCTGTTGAAACCAATCCGTCAGTTGGGCAAGCGGCCAGCCAGTCAAACAAGCGTCGGGTGTTTTTAGGTCATATCAGTCCCTTTTATGATGAATTATACCATGCCCTTGTGGGTTATGTTTTTTACCTTTTACCTAAATTTAACCCATGGGTAAGGGAAGCTTGGGAAAATTTTTGAGGCTTTAAATTAGATTAGTATGTGGGCTATTGGGAGCCATTTTGGGTTCAACAGCATATTAGGTGGAGGTAGGTGTTGTAAATGTTTAACAAAATGATACACCATTGGTTAGGAACCAAAACAATCGGTGAGGACATGCGATTGATTGCGGGGATCCTATTGTACTTTGTGATTTGGGTTTTGAGGTGAGTGGATTTGACTTATTTTGCGGAGTGTTTTATATATTTGAATTCTGCATGCTCATGTGTAATGTGATGGATATCCTTGTTTTGCATGTTTTTTTTATAAAATTATATATATTGCACATGTGGCATGGTTTTACCGAGACTAATGTGATTGAGGTTTTGTGAATGTGTAATTATATAGTTGTGTGGTAGTGATTGTAACATTGACAGTCTAAGGCACAATGTCGCCGATGGAGGATTTTGGTACCGTGGGCTCAGAGGTCGTATTACAGTTATGACCACAGTTGGATTATTGGATGTTATGTATTGCTATGGATACATGTAGATTGTATATATTTAGGGTTCACAGACCCTAGTGCTACACCCCTTGCCAGTAGGGGGTTAGGTACTAGCTAATCTCAATGGGTGGTATATTATTAAAAATACCATATCTGCAGTACGACTACTGTACACAGAGGTGGATCCAACATGGTTGATGGATAGGTTTTCTAAGACCATGGCTGTCCATTGCATGGGTGACCGATGTGTAGGATTCCAGGACCATGGCTATTGGGGTTACCTTTGGAAGTTTGTGGGGTGATTGATGTGTAGGATTCTGGGACCTGCAGACTTTCGCGTACAACAAGCTTGTATCTCTGTAGCTCGATGTACTAGAGAGGGGATACCACCTACATTGTGTAGCACTAATACCAAATGATAGACTTAGTAATGGAAATAGAAAAACAATGGAATAAATGGATTCATATGCATCATATGAATCATGTATATAATATGCATTGCATCATTTGTTGTGTGTGCTTATATGCACACCTTTCACTGGGCTTGTGAAACTCACCCCTCGTTGATTACTCTTTTAGATGGTGGAACTGTTGCAGAGGCAATATTGGATTTCAGCGGCTGTTTTGTGGCTTGTGTCTACGAGACATCGGCTTGCTGATGGACTTCACTTTAATTATTTCAGTTATTTCTGTTGATGTATATATTGATGACATATGTAATGTAAATATTATACATGTGGGTTGTTAACAAATGGATCCTGTATATTTGTAAAATTATCATGTAGTGGATCACCAGTGTTATTGTATGATTTTATTAGCATACTCTGATTTTAGTTATGATCTTGGTGACATTTGTGAAATTAAGGTACTATATCTGTGATCTTGGAGGGTTACGCTGACTTGGTTGAGGCAGGGTGTGACACTTATATCTTCCTGCAGACATGGGTATACCCCACCCTACACCTGCCACTATTTACTGCGACAACCAGGCTGCTCTCCACATTGTGGCAAATCCAGTATTTCATGAACACTAAACACAATGAATTA
>NW_024869738.1:0-5534 GCF_013358625.1 Macadamia integrifolia
TGAATTACCTTGCCCTTCTGAAAGGCGCCTTGCTCTTCCTAGATGAGCTTAGGGTGGAGAGAAGAGAGCCTTGTGGCCATAACCTTGGACAAGATTTTACAGAAAAAATTTTACATGCAAATCGGCTTAAACTTGTCCAGAGAGGTTGCACCTTCCATTTTCGAGATGAGGACCAAGAAGCTATTACTGATTCCTTTAGGAAGGGTTCCAAATCTAAAAAAGCTCTTCACAGCACGGCAAACATCAAAACCAATCAACTCCCAACAATGTCTGAAGAAAGCACCAGAGAAACCGTCAGGGCCTGGAGAACTGTCAGGGTCCAGGTCCCATATTGCAAGCTTGATTTCTTGATCATTTGGGATGGCTTCCAATCCTCTAACGTCAAGGTCGTCAAGAATATGGGGAATGCAGTCCAAGAGCTCTCCATGCTCAAGGGTGGGGCTAGCTTTATGGATAGCCTCATAGTACTCCACAACATGAATAGCCAAATCATCCAGATTTGATGTAGATGTACCATCAGCCTTTTGAAGAGAGTGAATCGAGTTCTTCACCCTTTTGATCTTCGTAGATAAGTGGAAGAACCTAGAGTTTCGATCACCTTGAGAGAGCCATCTATTTCTTGCCTTTTTCCGCCCATAGCTTTTCATGGTCAAGAAGAGCTTTCAAGTATCTGGATTTAGCATCGGCCTCCAAATTAAAAAGATGGTCATCAATACTAGAGGCATCTATCTGAGATTGGATTTGCTAAAGGTCATCCTTTGCAACTTTTAATTCCGCATCCAGGTTTGGGAACATTGATCTTGCCTAGCTCCTGAGAATAGGCTTGAGGCGTTTCAGCTTAAGAGCAATGGAGAAAATAGGATAGCCATCCACTGGTTCACTCCAGGACTTATTTACCACATCCATAAATTCCTCATGGTCTATCCAAAAAGAGGGAGAAAAAAATTGAGAATTTGGGAGAGATGATGGCCCCATCAAGGTTTTGGCTAACTTCTTCCCTCTAAAATCAAATATTCTCCAAGTCTAAAAGTTTAACACATTAATCCTTCCTTGATCCGAGAGATCTAGTCCGGTTCGATTCGATTTGGGCCTTGAAGCACAAGGGTTATCTCCCATTGTTTCTTGATTAAAGCCAGGTTTAAGGTATTTTTCTTCTCCCAATTGCAATTTAGAACTAGTTTATCTAATTTAATAGATTAGGTTTAATTAGTTTCAATTCGGTTTAATGTGATTTATTAGATATAAATTGGTTTATTCCGATTCGATTAGGTGTATTTAGGTTTAATTGGTTCATTTAGATTAATTAGGTTTAATTAGCTTTAATTTGGTTTAGTATGGTTTATTAAACGTGAATTAGTTGATTCCAGTTCAATTGGGTTTATCTTGCTTTAATTGTGTTCAATATAGTTTGATTTGGGTCATTGGGTCCAATCCATTGTTTTTGCTAATTCGTTTTATTTTTCATTTTAATTTGTTTTGCTTTCTTTTATTGTTATATCTTTATTCAATTAATCGGTTTCATTTGTGGCTTAATATACTCACTTAATAAGTAGGTTTGATTTGATCTATTTTTGATTTATTTTTGTTCTTTAGACATAAACCCTTAGATTAGGATCTCAAGCCCTAATCTCTTCCCCCATCTTTTCTTCATTTCTTTCTTCCTTTCCTTGTAGCAGAAAATCAGCCGCCCCTCTCCACTCCCTTCTCCTTCCTTTCTTTCTCCTTAACCGAACCTGCACCTCTTCCTCTCTTCTTTTCTCTTTTACCATGGCCAAACCCTCTCCACTCCCTTCTCCTTCCTTTCTTTCTCCTTAACCGAACCTGCAACTCACTCCCTTCTGCTTCTTCTTCTTCTTTTTCTTCTTCTTCTTCCTCTCTTCTTTTCTCTTTTACCATGGCCGAACCCTCTCCACTTCCTTCCCTTCCTTTCTTTCTCCTTAACCGAACCTGCACCTCTTCTCCTTCTTCTTCTTCTTTTTCTTCTTCTTCTTCTTCCTATCTTCTTTTCTCTTTTACCATGGCCGAACCCTCTCCACTCCCTTCTCCTTCTTTTCTTTCTCCTTAACTGAACTTGCAACTCACTCCCTTCTCCTTCTTCTTCCTCTCTTCTTTTCTCTTTTACCATGGCCGAACCCTCTCCACTCCCTTCTCCTTCCTTTCTTTCTCCTTAACCAAACCTGCAAGTCACTCCCTTCTGTTTCTTCTTCTTCTTCCTCTCTTCTTTTCTCTTTTACCATGGCTGAACCCTCTCCACTCCCTTCTCTTTCCTTTCTTTCTCCTTAACCGAACCTGCAAGTCACTCCCTTCTGTTTCTTCTTCTTCTTCCTCTCTTCTTTTCTCTTTTACCATGGCCGAACCCTCTCCACTCCCTTCTCCTTCCTTTCTTTTTCCTTAACCGAACCTGCAACTCACCTTTCTCCTCCCTTCTTCTTCTTCTTCTTCTTCTTCCCTGCTGTTGCAACTAATAACCAGCAGCCACCGAACCTCCTTTCTTCTTTTTCTTCTTATTTTATTTTCTTGTTTTTTGTTATTTCTTTAATTTGCTGATTAGATAGTCCATATTTGTAATGCCCACAACCTGTTATTTCATTTATGTTTTCTATGTGGAATCTTCCCCTCCCTTTTTTATTTTATTTTTCTTTTATCCATTTTGGTTTGATTTCAGGTCTGTAATGCATCTAGTCCTAGAACTTAGGGTCGGGATTCCTCTAATTTTAAAATTTAAAATCAAATGATTTCATTTTATTTCCCTCTAAATAATGTATGGGATGTAGTCTAGGGCGTATGTTAGCAAGGGCGTGGCTGGCCCCCCCTCAAACCGGCTCGTAGCATTAGGTGCATATTGGGGATATAGGTTTTCCTACTATCTCATATCTTTTGTACTCCAACCCTCACTCGCATTAATATAGTACTAATCTAGATTGATTAAAGTAACGTAGTTAACTTAATTGGTCATTTCAATTGTTGTTTATTCAATTGTGGTTTGTTAATTTAGTTTTTTTAAATCACTGCATTTGGTTTCTTCATTCAATTCAATTTATTAAACTTGTGTAATTACCAATATTTTTCCCTCTAGTGGTTTGTTTATTTCAATCAATCAACTAATTAGTTATTTAATGTAGGGTAATTAACTAGATTAATTAGTTAAAATATTCTCTTCTCATTAGCTTAACTAGGGTTTTGAAAAATGTTTAACTCATCTTAGATTAGCTTAAGGTAAACATAATTAGTGCAATTAGGTTTCATAATTAATTTAATTAAACTTTAGGTTTAGTTTAATCCTCCTATCCTAGATTAGGTAGATTAGTAAAAATGCATTCATTTAATGTATTTAATCCATATCATTTTTTTATAAATTAATTAGGTCTCATTTAATTCATAAATCTTCTTACCAATTAGATTAAGTAGGATTGCAATAATTTATTTCACAAATTACTAGGGATTGGGATTAATCATTTTAATAAATTCAATTTAGGATTTCATAAATTCATTAATCATCCATCTAGGTTACGCTCAATTAATTGAGTTAGTTTAATTTAAGTTTTTTTTTTATTAACGTAATCATTTCATTATTTGCATCATAACCTAGTTAGCATAATTTAGACACTTGGTTTAGGGTTTTCACATGTCATGCTCAGATACATAGTTTAGGGTTTTCGGTGACCTAGATTTAGGACTAGTTAGTAGGGTACAAACAAACTTTGGTCAAACAAAAGGAGATCGGCCTGAGGGTAGGGCAGACCCTAGTTAGTTAATTCGCGTTTAAAACGCATTTAAAACGGCGTCCCGTTTTTTTGCCGTTTCAAACGCCGTTTGCCGAATTTTTCACAGAAATTCGGTAAAAAACGGGAACGGGGCTATTGAAAGTTTTTTTGCCGTTTTAAACGCCGTCCCATTTTTTTGACAGTAAAAAAATGGATTTTGAAAAATATAAACGTTTTAAAATAGAAACGTTTAAAACGGGGCTATTTTTTTTTATTGTTATCTAGGTATTTAGAGAATTATTATGCCAATTTATGTCTATATATTGCCCTTTTTTTGATACCGTATTATTTAAATATAAACGTTTAAAACACGTATCGTCTGTTTTTTATTTTTTCCCGTTTTTACCGTATTTGACCGTATTTTTGACCGTCCCGTTCACGTTTTGATCCGTTTAAAACATGCCCGTACCGAACAATGTTTTTTTGCCGTTCCCGTTTTAACTAACAGAGGGGCAGACTAGGTGCCTAACACCTTCCCAGTCTGTCACTTGACATTTGTCCAGAATCTTGGTGCAAACCAACCTTATCCATCAGAGTCGTTAGTCTCTCTCCCTTGATTGGGGGAGACATTTATGGGTCCTAGACCCTTTCTAGGGGGCGACTCCCTTTTACCCATAACGTGTATCCCCCCTTGGCATTTGATGACCAGGGGATACTATCTCATCTCATTAGAGTCAAACCCTAGCGTGTGTACATGCGCTACACGCCATATCGCGATCCCGACGGAGGTCCATGATACCTACACTCATCTAAAACTGAGCTCTAGCTTGGCACTACCATGACCAAACCCAAGTTTAGCAACTTAAGACCTTAACATCTAAGGCATAAAGACTGAGCTTTAGCTCGGTAGCTTCTAAAACCGAGCTCCAGCTCGGCATTACAAGACCAAACCCAAGTTTGGCACCTTAAGACCTTAACATCTAAGGCATAAAGACTGAGCTTTAGCTCGGCAGCATCAAAGACCGAGCTGTAGCTCGGCGCTACCAAGACCAAACCCAAGCTTGGCACCCCAAGACCTTAACATTTAAGGCATAAAGACCGAGCTTCAGCTCGGTAGCATCAAAGATCGAGCTGCAGCTCGGCACTATCAAGACCAAACCCAAATTTGGCATCTTAAGACCTTAACATCTAAAGACCGAGCTTTAGCTCTATAGCATCTAAAACTGAGCTCTAGCTCGGCACTACAAGACCAAACCCAAGTTTGGCACCTTAAGACCTTAACATCTAAGGCATAAAGGTCGAGCTTCAGCTCGGCAGCATCAAAGACTGAGCTGCAGCTCGGCATTATCAAGACCAAACCCAAGTTTGGCATCCCAAGACCTTAACATTTAAGGCATAAAGACCGATCTTCATCTCGGCATCATCAAAGACCGAGCTGCAGCTTGACACTACCAAGACCAAACCCAAGTTTGGCACCCTAAGACCTTAACATCTAAGGCATAAAGACCGAGAGCTTCAGCTCGACAACATCAAAGATCGAGCTGCAGCTCGGCACTACCAAGACCAAACCCAAGTTTGGCACCCTAAGACCTTAACATCTAAGCATAAAGACCGAGCTTCAGCTCGGTAGCATCTAAGACCGAGCTCTAGCTCAGCACTACCAAGACCAAACCCAAGGCATCTTAAGACCTTAACACAAAGCATTAAGACCAAGCCTCAGCTCAGCACCACCAAAGATCGAGCTTCAGCACGATGTCATTACGATCCAAGTCTAGGCATAACGCTTCAGAAGATTAAGATGCATAAGACAAATCCAAGCTCAACTAGATA
>NW_024869739.1:0-5520 GCF_013358625.1 Macadamia integrifolia
TTACGGACGAAACCAGACGTCTAGCTAATTGGGAGGATAGTCGCCTCTTCTCAAGATAAATCTAGAGAGATAATTTAGGATAATTTATTCATTCCTTTCCATTCCATATTAGTTCCTCTTAAATAGGATAAACAAATAGTTACAAACGTTACTTACACCATACACTCCATCTACGCTCCACTACTTCCACTTTCATATTTATCTCTAACTTCTACTAACTTACCAACTTCTATTAACTACTCAACACTCCACCGTAACAATAACTTCTACTCACATACAAATACAATAATAATAATAACAATAATAATAATAATAATAATAATAATAATAATAATAAATTGTTAGGTACGTAACAATACTTCCCTCTCAAACTGTCCTTATCCTCAAGGACCATCGAGATCCCATATCTTGATAATAAAAGCTGATAGCTAATTTGAGACACATGAATCTAGTTATAAAAATGGACATCTCCTTGAAGGAATCGATGATAGGTACATTCCTCTTGCTTCTTTTTCCTCATCATCATCTTTTTCCTCTTCTTCGTCCACTTCTTCTTTGTCTCCATTTCTTTTTGCTTCTTTTTCCTCATCATCATCTTTTTCCTCTTCTTCGTCCACTTCTTCTTAGTCTCCTTTTGCTTCTTTTTCTTCATCTTCTTCTTCGTCTTCTTCTTTCTCAACTCAGCCAAACTCTTTTGGACACGTTGAGAAGTTCTAAGCATTTTATTAGAAATCATCATCATGTCCTGAATAGATGAATGCATGGCTTCGATGATCTCAATATCCATACCCATAGTCGTAGGATCGACCATGCTCTGATACCAGATGATATGTGCACGGTAGAGAGAGTGAGAGAAAATAAGAGATAGAGAGAAAATAGGGGAGATAATGTAGGGTTTTGGCTAATTAGGAGGTGCCTGCCTCTTGGCTTTACGGACGAAGCCGGATGTCTAGCTAATTGGGAGGGTAGCCGCCTCTTCTCAAAATAAATCTAGAGAGATAATTTAGAATAATTTCTTCATTCCTTTTCATTCCATATTAGTTCCTCTTAAATAGGATAAACAAGTAGTTACAAACGTTACTTACACCATACACTCCATCTACGCTCCACTACTTCCACTTTCATATTTATCTCTAACTTCTACTAACTACTTAACACTCCACCGTAGCAATAACTCCTACCCACATACAAATACAATAATAATAATAACAAGAAGGAAGTTGTTAGGTACGTAACACCTATGAGGCCAGATTAACTAAATAATGCAGTAATATTATGGGGGCTTAAATTGATAGATACTGATTGAACCTCCCTATTAAAACCGATTGGGACTAAGGGGTTGACACCCATATGCACAAGTAGAGATACTCAAGGGGGAAAAAAAAAATCTCTAGTCTTATCGTACAAGATAAGTGAAGATTCCTCTTTTATCGCTATATATTAATAATCTAAAACAAAGGGATCCTCAAAACCCATCAACATTAGAATTAGGCTAATCGGCTCCCCACTCCAGACAACGACCTTGGTGGGAATAAAATAATGTAAATAAGATTGTTTTTTTCACCCCAACTAATAGGTTATAAATAACCTAAGGGGGTGATCTTTCAAAATTGAACTTGAGACTTTGACTATTATGGTTCATTAATAGCATCAACTTTTTTATGTAAATGATATAACTTATTTAATTAAAAAAAAAATGCTACCAGTTACTGTTCCGTATATCCAGCTATTTGGGTTGATGGAAAATAGAGTCAGAGCATGGGCATCTTTTTACAATCTGATTCCACTTCCTATGTGTTTGAGCATATGAAACATTGACGGAGAAGATTAGTTTCATGTTTATTAACTTATCCTCTACCAGCCCGTCTATTAATCCAATTAGAGAGAGTTTAGTTATTTACAAGTCCATGTAAAACATTTTAGGAAACATATATGATCACATGCCAAGTTAGGGAAAACTTCAAAATTTAAATTATATACAAATCCCACTTGCAAGAAAAAATCTTAAATAATCATAGATATTTTATATGATATCACCTAACTTCCTCCCACTTTTGTCTCTGGAATCTTCTTCAATCTTTAGCTGATTTTATATTGACTACCAAAATACCTAAATGCCTCTGAGAATGTGTAATAGTTTTTCGTTCATGATATACCTTGCCAAAGTATGTCAATTTGTTAACTGTATTTAAGATTATTTTAAGCTGCTATATGGGACTTTGTTCAACACCCAAGTTTTTAGATATTTCTCCACATATCGGTCAAGCATAGCCAAAATAAAAATTTACCATGTGGTGAAACAAACCTTGAAAAAAATTGACTGCAAGGATAGGGTATTTAATGGGAAATAGCATTATGGGAGAGGGATGAGTATGTTAGCGGGTTATCTTGGAATCTTATGTGCAAGCTGAATTTTAGTCGTAGGATTTGATGATCTTAAATATAACTATTGGATGGAGGTAAAAAGTACAAACTTTCAATATACTGCTAACAACTGTCTCGTGCCATTGCTACAGGAGTATCAAACCTTTTTTTTTGCTTTTCAATGGTTCTCGCCTCTCAGAACAAGATCTCTCTCTCTCTCTCTCTCTCTCTCTCTCTCGCTCTCACTCTCTCACGGCTGCTCCTCTCCTTAGCCTCTCCTACAGCCCCTTCACAAGAGCCTGTCAATGCAAACCTTGCGTCAGGACTGCCGCAAACGTGACATCTTGTTACCAAGCCAACTAGAACCAACTCTAGTTTAAGTTAGGCCACGCTACAAAGATAGCAATATTCCAATTTATTGCATTCCCAACCTGTTCACTGATAATATCGTCGGGAATTTTCGATTTTTAATTCGAAGATGAAGATTCCGGTGGAATTTTATTCCCTGTGTTGCTGGAATGTCCGTGAACCGGGTCCAACAAATCCCCAGAGATTTTGTAAATAGTTGTTTTTAGGTTCCTATTGATAACAATGTTGAAGGTGGGATCTCTTGAATTAGTCAAAATTGGTCTATGATTGATCTTTGTATTTTTTTCTTTTCCCATTTATTAATTTTTTTTTCTATTTTTAGAGGAAAAAAAATTACGGGTAGGTGGTTGGGGGTGAAGAAGCCCCTTCAAATTAAGGTTATTTATAGTCTCTTAGTTGAATATTCAATCCCTTGGTGCTTCCTTTTTGTAAACGACTCAAAGTCATGGGATTTGAAGAACTTTCAGATTTATTATACACCACGGTTCCCACATCCCCTCTTCATTAAAGGTTCAATCATATTGGATGACTCGTCACCCTCCCCCTTATTGGTGCAAACCTGTACTCTAGCACCATATAAAACCCTCTCCCCAAATTCAATTATTTACACTTTCATGTATTTGTAAAAGGAATTATTATCTATGGTTAAAAAGGCATAATGGGTTGAGAAGACAACTGCTAGCTTCATTTGGGGCTTACTCTCCGTGTCAGACAAGTGGGTTGAAGCTTAACACGTAAGTAGGGAAAATTTAGATCTACATACTCTAGGGTTTAATAACTGTTAGATCAAACACCAAGAAACACGAATAAAGGGAGACAATAGATCCGTACGACACAGAGATTTAACGAGGTTCACACACCAGGGTGGTGTGCTAGGTCCTCGGGCAAAGAAGAAGATGATTCACTATGCAGAAGAGAGATTACACCCTAGCAGGGGCGAGGAAGAACTCGCCCTGAAACCCTAGCTTCCTGAAAATCCTAGAATACAATGACTTTCTCAACAAGCAACAGTACATTATATATATACTCCAAATCGTGGTTCGACCCATCGGGTTGCGGTCGATCCATACCGCAGGGGCTACGCCCCCTCACCCCCATATGAGATCAGTGATGGGCTCCGCGGCCCAAGCCCTCTGCTTTCATCATAGATCTCAAAAAATTTCCCATTCGGGTCACCACTAAAATATGTCGGATCGGGTCAATCTTCAAAAGGGGTCAAGAATTCGAGACAAACTTAACAATAACATGGAATTAGGATCTAGATCGATTGTGAACCAATGTTTTAATGGCTCAACCCTAGTTTTTGTACAAAGAACAGACGAGCCAAATCAATTGGAATTGGGATTGGCTTCAACAAATTTCAATCTGGATCAATAGATACAACCAACCCTATTTGATTCTTGAAATCCTAACTTGCCCACAATATTTCACCTTTTTTTTTTCAATCCACCACGTGGCAAGGCTAATTCCAATACAAATTGTGACACCCAAGAAAACGCCAAATATACTGAACCCACTTGGAAGATTAGTGAGGTATCTTCACAAAGAGGCGACAAGTACCAAGGGGTTTGAGAGACTGATGAGTGTGTGCAAACTTTAGTCCCACAACACCTAGAGAGAGATTGTTGGGCTAATTGATAACCTCTATCCTCCTTAACATGATACAATGCGTTTTAAATCCTTGATATCCATGGCCCAAGAGAACTACATTCTCCCAAGATTAATAGGACCGAGCCATTACACAAATAGACCGATGCAACAAACAGATCCGATCTTTATTTTTTAAACCTGGAGAGCAAAAGCTAATTAAAAGAGACAAGTGCAACAACTTAGCTCCACTACTGGAAACCCCATGAATTAAAAGTCACAAAGGAACAGTAAAACAGTAAATGACCTTTTAACTTATGGGGTTGCCTAAGATTAACCTTCCTTCCACCCCGGCATAGGCAGCAACAACTTACCTCCACTACTGGAAACCCCATGAGTTAAAAGCCACAAAGGAACAGTAACACAGCAAAGGACCTTTTAACTTATGGGGTTGCCTAAGATTAACCATCCTTCTACCCCAGCATAGGCATCCTTATCATCATGCCCCTTTTCCGCTCTCTAGGTTGCACCTTTGTAATACCCATGGGAGGAGGGGTTGTTGTGGGAGATCGCCGCAAAGGGAGGGAAAGTGGGAAGAAGAAGAAATGAAGTATGGTTGGCACAATCCTAGCAACTGTGAATCTCTTCCTTCAGAGAGCTGGCGTAGGGAAGTGATGCATTCTCTTCTGTACGCTAGCGCTCTGCGTGTTTTTCACTCAACTCCCTAAATAAAGGCTAAAAATGTCTTTTCACATGAAAAGAGAAGAGAGATTTTTTTCTTTCTTTTGGATTTTGAGAAAGAGAGAGAGAAAAAACACATGAGAATGGAAAAAGATCCTCTCCAATATCACCGATCCTCCACTGTCTCATCCAAGGGTTGGGACGGCTTGGACAAGCATCCATAGATGTTGATAGGTGTTGATATGTATGTCCCAGTCCTTCCAACTTTTGGATGGTTGTTGGCGGGTCGTTGGAGGCCCATGGGAAATTGACTAGAGTTCGTTTTCGCTTGTTGATATCAGAGAACAAGAACACTACCAGGCAGGGTGTCCTTGGATCCCCTTGGGTGCCTCCAAACGCTGGTCATTCATCCTTGCTACCTACCCCATTCCATTTGAGTTCTCTATATGCTAGTATCTTGAGTTCAAGAAAGTTTCACATGGGATACTAGGGTTGTGTTTGGTATGTATTCTCGTAATT
>NW_024869740.1:0-5499 GCF_013358625.1 Macadamia integrifolia
TTGTTTAAAAAGACAATCTAACAGTATAATAAGAAATGGGGTTGTTTTGCTTTCAACTCAATGGTGAGTCCACTCTTATTTGGGCTGAATTTTTTTTTTTTTTTTTTAGTTCTTTTCATATTATAGATTATTTCTAATTGAATACACATCCTCGACTCTTTTTTTCTAATTATTTTTAACCTTATTGAAACTCCAAGTCCCTAGGAAAGGTTTTGAATTTTATTGATCATCAAAATGTAATAAAATAGCAAAAGAAAATTTTCTAGCAGAATAGCTCCACTTATCTTAGTTATATAAATATATATATATATATATATTTTAAATCTTAGTCTACGTCAATAAACTTATGTAACTAGGAGCCTTACCGTGTCCTACAACACTGTCAAGATCTCTGAAATAGTACCTTAATCCATCGTGGGGTGACCAGATGGTTAGGTGAAATTAGAGATTGTGTGGATATGCGCAAGGTCCCCAGTTCGATTCCCTATATGTGCACCCATAATTTAAGTGGAGACTGTGACGGTGGGTTGTTATGCTAACTCCCCGAGGATTAGTCGAGGTGCGCATAAGCTGAGCCGAAGACCTTGGTTAACAAAAAGAGAAGAAATCATTGCTACAAAAAATCAAACTCGATACTGGGGAGAAATCAAGTGATAATATAATATCATGATAGATTTATCTCCAATTTAAATACAAGACGTATACAGTAATATTAAAAAAAGAATAACATCCAAAATGCATATCAAAAGAAATGATGACAGCAGCAAAATCCCCCATCACAATGCACTGTGGGCATAGTCCCTATCAAGCTCCTCGAGTTCAGGCGTCCTCCATGATGAAAATGTCTCGCTACTTATAGGTTCAACAATACCTACATCATTATCCAAAAAATAATACGCACGTGTTGTGAACTCTTACTAGCTCAGTGAGGGATGGGGTTCATACAAGCAAACACAATTAAGCCATAATGTGAGATGATGCAATTCATTTTATTGTTAATCACCTAACATACAATGGAGTTGGGTTTTCATTCTACTATGACACATTAAGCAGTATCCCTAGACCAAGAATCGCCATCGGTTACCCAGCTATACAGACCTTAGTCGTGAATAGGATCCTATCGGTCTGAGAATGCGCCATTGATCACCTAGAAAACCTCTAATAATCACATCCTAACAGCCATGATACCAGAATTACCATCGGCCACTCCGGGCTAATTTCATCTCCAAAAATAATCACATTGTACCATGGAAGTGGCATCCCTAAACAACTCATCGAACCTACCACAATGGGCTATCCAACATCTCACCCCTATTGATTAGGGGTTGTAGCATATGGTAGTTATAACTAACCACAATAGTATATATGTCTTTCATAATGATACGTGTAGTATGAAATTCGGTACTAGAATTTCCATCAGCCACACCGTATTCATATCCAAGCCTAGCTGGCATACAAACAGTTAGTATGGGATACACGGTATCAGTTTTACCATCGGCCACCCCACTACGTATATCCAATCCTAACTCTAATTCACCTCTAATGCATTATGTAATCAATAATGTGATGATCACGGTATTGAAATTCCCCTTGGCCACATTGGATCTCACCCATTCACAAGCAATCACGTTATCAACATTTCATTAATATAAATAGTTGAAACACTTTATATAGAGCATATATGTTATTATAATATAAAGACACATAATTGCAATGGAATGCATACAATTTTAATATTTAAAACTCTCCAAATTAATGTTAGACCACCATCCACCTCGTTGATTGACTTGGTGAGAAAGTCCCCAAGTAAGAATGCCTGAATTAACCCTGCTAGGTTTCTCTGGAAATGATTATCTCTGGCTTAGTTACAAGGGTATTCAAGTGTTAAAATGTGTATTAAAGGTCCTTAAGAAGGTCCCCAAAAGAATCCCAAAATTGGACTTGAGAATAGTTCAACATGAGTACTAGTAGGTCAGGTCACCCTGTAGGTCTCACAGTAGGTGGACCAATGGCTTTAGAAATCTGCTGAATGCCCACCAATAGGTCAATTATCTACCGATTCGATCGACGGGTGGCAGTCTAAAGACTACATTTTGTGTTCAAATCCCAACAACCTAACTACCTAAGGCATTTTTTTGTCTATAGAGATTATAAAGCATCAGTCCACCTTTCATTTGACCCTAACGGATCGCATTTCCTATGGTAGAACTGGGAGATCCAACTGAATCTCCATTGAAACCCTAGAAATGTGGATTTTTCACCCAAACCACCTATCCTAAGTTGGTTAAACTCGAACCTTAGGTTGGCAGGTGTGCATTGGAGTTCTACAACCACAAGGGATGTGCTCATTTGAACCGCAAGCCTTGGTACAAGACTTTAGATTCAAAACAAACCCAAAACCCAAAACCTAACCAACCAAAGTAGGAAAATGAAGAGGAGCAGGTGGAGGAGAACCACCTACTTGGGTACGCAAATGTGGAGGCAAAACACTTAAGTCTGAAGCTTGTTCCCTCCTTCTTCCTTTCTTCCTCTCCTTCTCCTTTTTTCCTCTTCTTTCTCTCCCTCTCACCATTGGGTTTTTGAAATAAATGAGCTTTAAAAGCTCATAAACCTATATATATATATATATATATATATAAAAGGCCAAGGCAACTAAGGCATGTTTGCCTTGGCTATGAAAAATGTCCAAAACCATTATTCTAATTATTGGACTAGACCCACCACTTTGACTCCATAGGTCATTAATTGAGTGCTAGGAGTGGTGTTCTACACATAGGGAAATATATCAAAAAATATGACCACAATATGTGGGTCCCAAGCCTACTAACCCAATTCGTATTGTACAAATCCACCGATAGGTCAAACTGGTAGATCATTACCCATCGGGAGGTAGATCAACTAGTGGCCCCTGTTGCACTTGTTTTGACTATATTTCTTCAATGCATTTACCCAATTGGGGAGGGGGTTCCCATAGGGGTTTGTGCACATAAATTAGAATGTAACAACCATGCTTGAGTGGAGCAATGTAGTAAGGTTAGGATACTCACTACCAAGGTTTTAGAGATTTGAAACCCTTCCGGTTGGATTGACAACACATGCACTAGCAAAAGGGGGCATATTGTCCCTCCAGACAGTAAATTGTTGCTATCTACAGGTCACTGCTATTGACACTCTCCCATGCATCACCTATTATCAAAAGTTCAAATCTGATTAGATTAAGGCACGGGTGTAACATGATATCTTACCATTAAGAATATCAACTTCATACCAGATAAACACCTCCATGAAGTCTTTGTCAATACATGTACAAATCCCTCCTTGAATTGCAATGAACTCCATTGAAAGGATGGACATCTCCTCACCCAAACTTGCATAAGCAAACTAAGTGCAAACTGAGTTTCCCTCTGTTCTAGGGTTGTTGCATTGTATATTTCTCCATAGTGATTGTTATGGAAATATAAACCACATATGTTAATGCAAATTGAGTTTCCTCCTTCACCCATGCTGAAAAAAAAATTCCCTCGCCATGGCCATCGGTACTGTTATATTGGCATAAAGAGGGATAATTTCGACCTATATAATAGGAGGTTATAGTTAATGATGATACAAGAGTCCAACTCATGGCACCAATAGAGTTTTTCCTTCTCTACGGGTGAAGGAAAACTTGGTCCTATTCATGTACGTGTATAAATATATATACTCTAAGCTGGCTCTCAAACTAGGGTTTGGGCACTTAGTGTGGGAGCCATTTAACATTGCATTCCAATTCTTTTCTCAAAAGAAGGAAAAAGGTTTAGACCATAAAGTTACTTTCTTGGTTTCTCATTGTCAATTATGGGCCACTTATGAGAACAAGAAGATACTAAAATATATTAGACATGCACTTTACAGATAATATGAAGAAAAGAGGCTTCAATTTAAACAGCTCCAACCCATCCTTTCCCATGCGAGAAATTTATAATTGTAACACTGTAACATTTGTTTAAGTGACCATTGACTTGTTAAAATCCGGATTATGTCATTTTCTTTTGCAAGCTTTATTGATATTGAGGAAGAAAAGTCCAAGTAAACTTGCAAAAAACAGAAGATTAAGAAAGGAAGTCTTTTTTGTTGGAGCTTTGATGTTGTACACATTCTATATAAAGGTGATATGGTTTCCTTATGGTGTTTCATGAACTGTTGAGGATTCTCCGACAAAATACGATTATTTTGTTCAATTAAGCATGTTTAGATCCCAACAGCTTTATTGATCTAATTATTATTATATTTATTTTCCTAATGAACTGTTCAATAGGACTTTACTCACGCACATTAGAGGGGTAGGGGGAATCATAGGGAGAGAGGGGACACACTAAATACAAACTCACATACCCATGTGACAGGAGTCAGTCCTCTCCTACTGCCTATTCTTCAAGCAAAAGCTGCAAGCCAGTGTACTAGGAACTGATTTCTATGTACAAAATAAGTTTTAAGACCTAGTTTTCCTAAGGCTACGGTGAATGGGAATCTATTTGTTGTGGAACTTCAGATGGGCGTGGGGTATCAATAGAGTATTTTGAGAACTTAATAAAACACTTTAAGGGTTTGTGAGATGGTAGGTGAACCGGCCTCTATGAATGAAGGAAAACTTTTCCCAAAATTTAAATGAATGCTCAAAATATCTTGAAGAGCTTCCTTTAGACCACAGCAAGATACTTAAATTTTCCCTTGGTTCAAATAGGATAGATTGGAATAGGCCGAGCCAAGTGGGATTGGATCAGACCGGATCAGCAGAGACCGATCCAACCAGATCCTGGAATCTGAGCTCTAAATCCTTGATGTTAACCACTCACGATGAGCTGCTAATATTCTTGGGCTGAGAGTGGCATGGGTTGGGCTTAGGCCCATCATAAAGATGGTTTCAGGGATGACCCATGGAAACCCTCATTGGTGACCACCCTTGGGCCTTTAATGTACACGTAATCTTGTAGTCCATAATAGGAGTTCTTCAGAATTTGGTGTAGAGTAGAATAGGAAGCCATCTCTGCAGTCTGAATTTGTTTTAAATTTCAAGAGATAGCCACTTCCTATTGTAAGACAGAGTGGCAAAGAGTTCACCATAATCTTCCTTAAGCAAGCCTATGTTGAGCCAGAAAATTAGGCCAACATTGTGCTCCATGGAGTTATAAATTTGGGAATAGGAAAATAAAACGCAGTAATAAGGTTTAGTATAATTTGATTTAGCCATGACAAATTGAGAGTGCTGTAATGTTTAAAATTGAGATTTCAACAATGTGTTAAAAATAAGTTTCCTCGTTTACAAACTAAGAAGGATAAAATAAGATCATGTTAGAGTTAGTTTGGGAGTAGCTTCAATACATGATAAGCTACGAAAATTTCGTTTCAGGTGGCATGGTCATGTTCAACGGAGGTCTTAACAAAGCAAATTGAAGGGCAATGATCCATGTTATAGCTAACCCCATTTAGTTGGAATAAGGTTGAGCAGTTTTTTTTTTTTTT
>NW_024869741.1:0-5388 GCF_013358625.1 Macadamia integrifolia
GGTTTATTGTTTGCTTAAGCTATGATGCACATATGCTCTTGTTATTGCAGCGACTTGTGAAGGTCGATACATTGTAAGCTCGAACCATCAAATTGGATGAGACAACAGCAAGGAATTCCCAGATGTTGAGCCATTCCAAAAATCAAAATCCTATGCTAATGCTCACTCCTTACAAATGCTATGCACAATCATTTTCGGACTGATCCATACTCAATGACCACCCTTGGATCCACATGCTTCAAGATATCCACCATACTCATGGCCTGAAAGTTCTTTCATCGGACCCGAGAGAGCACTGGGGTAACGATTGTTATATTCTTGTTCCGTGAAAGATTTTAGAGTTTTCACATTTTGAGCTAAGAACTTTAATTTTGTCTCAACTTTGGTAACTGACACCAAGAACTGGAATATCTTAATTTAACAGCTTAACATAGAGGGCAGAAAACAAAGCAAGGTACAATTAAGTCTACTCTCTCGGTGCTGAGACACCTTGCTTCAGCCTCTTCATCTTCTTCTTGGAGACGTGCTTTTTTTTCCTTGGTGGAAGTCTCTTCTGAGCATGTGCAAAATTACATATGATGGCCTGTTCAAAGTGGATTCCTCAAATTCTCTTCCTAATGAAAGGGTGAGTTAGAAGGTGATGTTGGGGTAAAAAAAGGTCTAATGTTACATATGCAGATGTCCTTGGGATAGGGAATGGGAATCTTTTCCTTTATTAATTTGGTTGTCAAGAAATGGATAGAAAATAGTAGAAAAAATTCCAAAAAAATTTAAAAAATTGAATTTGAGGACACACACACATAAGCCAATCATTGCATATTATACCATTTTATCGTCATGATGCAATGACTAGATTATGTGTCTATCTCTATTCTCAAATTCAAAAATTTTTAAATTATTTCTTTTTAGTTTCTATCCATTTATAGATTGGCAGTCTAATGCATTGGACAAACCTTTTCAGCAACCCTCTTTTGGACATACGGAGGAGATATTCCAATAAAAGTCTGCTCCCGGATTAATGCCCTGATTTGCAAGATGATCTGCTATAACATTGATCTTACAGCAATAGGAAATCTTCCGTGAACAAGATTGTAGATAGAATCTAAGGTTCCATCACTGCTTAATAAATTTCCAATGAAAAGTTTGTGGTTTAACTGCTGAAATGAAAGCTGAAGAATCAGTTTCAATCCATAATTTGTCAAATCTTCTTCGTCGCGATTTTATGACTGAATTATTTATCGAGTCAAGATTAATTTATCAGACCAGATTACCATGCATCTCGACTTCGAAGGATTGTTATAAAAGAAAGCACATCCAATTCATTTAAAAATTAAATTTTAAACGATGAAAAAATCAGTAGCTTGATGAAACATTGTAAAAATAATAGTTCTGAAATGGAAAAATTCATCGAAAGAAAAAATCCCACAAGAAATAAAGGTTAATTTGAAAGGGGCAGAACATGTATAGCTCATCTTTATATCTGATGTATCCCCAGTGGGAGGCTAATAATTGATAGGAAACTATAAGAAAACCATTGCAATTAGTTACTTCAAATGTACTCCCAAATTTCTTATTGGGAAAATTTTCTTTCTAAAGTACCCTGGACTTCTAGACAAACCGAAGCTATAACAGTACCAGTATCTGAATGATCATACATTCCTGCCTCTACGGATTCTCAAAATTCTTTTTCCTTCTTAAGTTAAGGTCCAAAGGGAAAAAGACACAATGCCAAAATTCCCTACTTGACTGTTTACTCCTTCATCTGAACAACAGTACAAGATGAATGGTATGTTTAGGACCAAAACCAATTCTCGTAACAGGGATTTTGGGCCTGCTACCACATTTAACAATGGAAACATCATTGAAGTGGGAGAGGGATAGGTATGCAGTCGGTATTTAGTAAGCTAGCATATAGCATCAATGGGGACCCTAGACGAGGTATCTTAAACAGTGTTATTGATACAAATTGATTGATATGACTGAATACGGGATGAAAAATTATTTAATTCGGATTTGAGAATTATCATTGGTAAAAAAGTAGGATCATAAAATTTGGATTTGGATTTAAAAATTATTCGCCTATAAAAGGGGTACGGGTCATTTCAAAAAGAGGAAGAGGGAGACCCACATAATGGGTGCTAACATACGGTATATTGACAACATACTCAACCTTTTCCCTAAAAGTAAAGTAGCTTTCTCTAGTTTGTATATATATGGAGCACAGTCTTCTTTAAAAGAAATAGGTTTGTCATGTAAAAAATCATACAAAAGAATCCCAAAATTGTTTGCTTGATAAAATGTGGAAGACATTTGATTCGATTTACTATCCAATTTCAAATTCCCCATAAATAAGAGAGATAAAAAAAGAGTTAAAAAACAAGTTCCCCACAAATAGGTGAGAAGAAAAAAAGAAAGAATTAATTAGCGGAAGGCAAACTCCGTAAAAAAGTTAGACACTTGTCGAATATTGACAGTAAGACTAGCGTAAATAATCGCTCCTAGGAGGAGATGAATAGTTCTCTTATATAAGGTGTACAACTACATAATATACCTTATCACAGCTAATACAACTATTACGTGTATGCATGTAATATGCTAATGCGTACAGTTACCAAAAGATGGGTCACAACTACATTTTTGTTTGTTTGAAGGGTTACAACTACTTAATATACCTATACCAACTCATACAACTACTATTCTACCAAAAAGAAAAAAGAACTCATACATGTACTACTACGTGCATGCATGTAACAGAGGGATCCTGGGCTAGTCTCTAAATCAGGTTCTGCAATCGAAGAGTGAATTTTACTTTAGAAACAAAGAAAATCTCTCAAGAAAATCTATCGTCTTCTTTCGGAGAAGACTTCTCCATGGCAACTCGACGATCTCCGTTGTCCTACTCCTCCTCCTCCTCATCTGGTCAGGGTTATGAAATATTCCTCAACTTCAGTAGTATATATACTCGCAACACCTTTACCAACCACCTCTACAATGCCTTGGATGTTGCCGGAATTCACACTTTCATGGACGACGTTCAACTCCGTACCGGTGAGGAGATCGGCCCAGACCTACTCTCTGCGATCCAGCAGTCCAGAATCTCTGTCCCCATCTTCTCGAAGAACTACGTTTCGAGCAAATGGTGCCTCAACGAGCTCGTCGAGATCGTTGAGTGCAAGAAAACCATGAATCAACATGTCTTGCCCATCTTCTACCATGTTGATCCCGCGGAAGTCCGTCACTACACTGGGATCTATGCGGAAGCTCTTCATAAACACAACAAGCGTGTCGATCAGGGGATCATTGACGAGTGGAAAAATGCTCTAACAGAGGCTGGGGGATTGAAGGGATGGGATTTGAAGAACATCGATGGAGGGTAAGTCCAACCACTTCCTATGCCCTACACAATAACTTGTGAAACACTAATTGTGTGAAGTAGGTATATAATCTAGCATCAACTACTTCCCATGTGGCAGTTTCGTTGAATCATAAATCTGAAAATGTTTTTCACATCATCATTTATTCTGTAGGTTTATACTATAATGCATTCCTGCTAACCCTTAATATTTCGTTGAGTCCTGAATTTCTTGGATAAATTGTTCAAATCATCATTTATACGTCTTTAGAAATTTAGATTCAAAATTTTTGTCCATCTGATATTTTTATGTGTCATTACAATAGTTTAGTGGAATTAAAAAAAGTTTTTGAGGTGAAAATATATTCATAAATCCATGAATTTAACAAAAAAGGAAGTGTGCTTGAAAGGATTCCTAATATAGAAGTAGAAGTGTGTGAAACATTTAGCCTATTATTATATATTTGTTGTAATAGTATGATACTGTACGGGAAAGGATTCCTAAGATAGAACTGTGTAAAACATTTTGCCTATTATTATATAGGAAAATTATCTTGTACCACCCCTTTTTTGAAACTTATGGCATATACCACCCTAAAGTGTCAAAAATATCAACCGTACCCCTAAAGTCTAACACCCTTATTTTAAAAATCAAAATTACTCTTTTGACCTTCAAAGTAAATGTAAGGTTAGAGAAGGGCAGTTCTCTTTCTTCTCTTCAAATCGGTTTCTCTCTGCTCAATTGATTAATCAGGAAAAGGGTTGTTCTCTTGAACCCTAGAATGACGCTTGATCCTACTAGGAGACGTTGAAGACCGATCCTAGCAGGAGGCATGGAAGCTCGACCTCATTCATTTGAGAATGAAATCTATGTCAAATGCATACACAAGTAGCTTAAACATCACAAATGAAATCTGTATGAATAGAAGTATGTATCATTTACCCCATTTCATCAATTTGAGAATGAGATCTGTATCAAATCCATACACAAATAGCTTAAACATCACAACCAAACAATTTTTAGTCCTAAGTAATCTCACATCAGAACCGAATAGAAGATCATGACATAAAGTCACAAAATCATGGTATAATATTAAAGAAGAAATGCAGGGCATGTGCTACAGTACTCCCAACTAACCAAAAATAGAGTGTGTACTAACATAGAGGATCGACAAAACCGCTATTGTTGTTCATAGGCTCAAACGACAGTAGGCAATTCACTAACACAGAGGATCGGAGGCTGTTGCTGCTGTTGTTCGTAGGCTTGAAGAACAAATCCTCCTTTCTTCTATTCACATCGTCGTTGCTGCTGTTCGTAGGCTATGAAGAACAAATCCAGCTTCCAATTCATTGTCTGTTGGACGTATGCTTGCCTTCAACTATTTCAGTCTTAAAACCCTAAATCGATCGGAGGAGAAACTCACCCCGCGGCTAAAATCACTAAATCGCGTCGGAGGAGAAGGGGGTTTCACCTTTTATGCCCAAATCGATCGGAGGAGAATGCTTCTGTGATGTGCTGAAATACCTAAATTGCGTCGGAGGAGAAGGGAGTTTCACTATCGGAGATGAAGGTGGAGAAGGGGTCTTCATCTATCACTTGACGCTTGGGAGCTGACGGAATGGATGTAAGAGACATTATTTCTTCAAAATAGGGTATGCATTAGATATTTTTGGCACTTTAGGGTGGTATATACCATAAGTTTCAAAAATAGGGGTGGTACAAGATAATTTTCCTATTATATATTTACTGTAACAAGATGATACTTGGCATTCCCAAAAGTTTACAATATTAGTTTTCAATGGGAATACATTTTTTTTAATTCATTAGGGGGAAAAAAATTAATGTTGCATTTTTTATTTTTTTTTGGATGGGGGGGGTGTGGGATGTTTGAAATGTGATGGCAATTTAATAGCCATTCACTTGTAAAAAATAACCTGGTTTAGGGCCATAAAATTTGAGATCTCTTTTTGGGTGCATACAAATGTGAGATCTTGTTTGTTCATGGCCTTCACCTTTACTTTTTTTTTTTTTTTTT
>NW_024869742.1:0-5373 GCF_013358625.1 Macadamia integrifolia
ATTCTAAAACTAAAATAAGTAATATATGTTATAATATATTAGTATTAATTTTATTAATATACTCGTACCCAAGGATTAAAGTATCGGTATCGGTCGTCGTATCGGTCGGCCAAAATTAAGATACGTATCGGAAGGTATCGTATCGTATCGGAGATACACTAAGATACGCTAAAGATACACACATAAATGGATAGGAAACATTTTTTTAAACACTTTTGCATAAAGAATTTGTTAAAAAAAGCTATTGATAACATGTATTATACATAAACACTAAATTGAGGGTATCGTACTAAGAATTCAAGGTCTGTAGTTGTCCCATAAATGTAAAATCCTTGTTCCCAACCTTGATTTCCACTTTAGTTAGAGAGAAATATGGCTGACAACAACTTTGGAACAAAAACCCTTCAAAAAATCGTTTTTTTCTAAAAAATTATCCATATTGGCCATTATATGACCGTAGCGCCGATACGTATCGATACTCACCGATACGTACCGATATATATATATATATATCGATACTCACCGATACGTGCTGATATATATCGATACGTACCGATCGATACATACCGATACTCACCGATACGTACCAATACATACCGAAACGTATATTTTACCTCAATTTTATATTTTTCATAGAGTCGTATCGAGGCATGTCGTATCATATCGATGTGTATTAGTGGTGTATTGATGCATATCGGTATGTATTGTAGGATATATATCGATACGAAATGATTTAAAAAATTCAATGTATCGTATCGACCGACTAAATTTAAGATACGTATCGGAGGGTATCGTATCGGTATCGGAGATACTTAAAACCATGCCCATAAGCACGGTGTCATCAATACTAAATCAGACTTAAAATTCGATCAATCCTTCCATTTATGTATGAAGTCGTGGCCCATGCAATGAATTTTGAAATTAACTCATAGGCATTGGGATTGGCGAAGGAGAACTGGGATTTTCCCAAATGAAGGGAGAGAGATATGAAGATGGAGGGGACAAAAGTAGTTAGGTTCCTGCAACAAATGTTCAATACCCTGTTTTGTATCTAGACACTTGTAAGTTGTGATGTATTCTCCAAGCTTCTCTGGTATCAAATGGATCCTATAGTCATCCTATACCTGTGACAATGTGATGGTACCTCCATTCAAGAGAAAATCCAGATTAGTGGAGCTAGAGACAGGAACTTAGTAGCATAAACACCAATACAGTTTTGGCCACGGGCTCCATTGGCCAAAAGAACTAGAACTCTTTCTAGTAAAATCTGCAGCGGCCACCTCTTGCATTGCATTTTCTGTAATTACTACTTAAGTTCATTTCACTTGAACCCCTCTTCTTTACAAGTTTGAGTGGTTCTTCCCTCCTACCAAAACTGTATAATTCGCACCATGCATCTCTATGGGAATACTCACAGTCGACTTGCATGTCTGAACAAAATATTTCGTATTGGGCAAATCCAAATGGTGCCCGAATACGGTGAACAAGTGATTTCCAGTGACCTTGCTTGCGCAAGTAACAATGAAAGCGAAAGAATGATACCCAAAGGGAACCGGTCTAGAGCAATTGTAGAGGAAGAAGAGATTGATTTCCAATAACTTTGCTTATGCTGTTTGATGTACTGGGTGATTTTAATTTTGGAAAATGGAGATTCGGAGCTCTTCCGATCGGGTTTTGGCATTTCCAATTTATTTGTTCTTTGTCCAAACTTAACTAAGTCGGTTTGGGGTTTTTGTTTTTGTTTTTTATTTTTATTTTTAATTTTAATTTTTAATATATATATATATATATATATTTGTTTCGAAGATTTAAAAGCACAACCTTTTCTGCTTATATTCAATTTTTTTTTTTTGGGAGTTCCTCATTCCCACGTGGCAACATCCCCTTTAGAGCAAGGTTTAAACCATGGCGAACCAAAATCTAACAAAACGATTATCTTTCCTCCTTTGTTCTCTGAAGTTCAACGTCCTCAACCTATAAGTGCTAGAACCAACCAAATTACTAATTTTACGTGATTGTCTTTCCTCCTTTGCCAGAGGTTGATGCATCCTCAGGTGGCCAGAGTGAGTTGCAGTGATGGATTGTTGCTTGCTCGTAGGGAAGGAGCTCGATTGCAAGGAAGAAGAATGCTTGGTGCTCCTCTGGTCTCCATGGTAGAAGGGTTGAGATAGTTTGGGTTGGATTATATATGTTTTAGGAAAAAGGGTAAGATTGACAATTCAAATTCACACCTAATAGAGATTGACGAAAAGTGATCCAAGTGTAATTTTCAGTAATGTAGGGGGTGTTTTTGTAATAGTGGCATACCTTAGGGGGTGGGATTGTAAATATCCCTAATATCTATGTAGTCCATTTCATGGCCACCTTGTTGATTTCTCTTTTTCTGATGTACTTATCACAAGTAGTATTAAAGTAGGATGGGTGAAGTGGAGAGGTGCATCTAGAGTGTTGTTTGATTGATGTTTTCCTTTAGAACTTAAAGCTTCTATAGGACTGTCATAAGGCCCAAGGATTAAAGCATCGGTATCGGTTGCCGTATTGGTCAGCCAAAATTAAGATACGTATCGGAGGGTATTGTATCGTATTGGAGATACGCTAAGATACGTTAAAGATATGCACATAAATGGATAGAAAATACTTTTTTTATACACTTTTACATAAAAAAATAGTTAAAAAAAGCTATATATAACATGTATTAATAAACACTAAATTGAGGGTATCAAACTGAGAATCCAAGGTTTGTAGTTGTACCATAAATGTAAAATCCTTGTTTCCAATCTTGATTTCTACTTTAGCTAGGGAGAAAAAATGGCTGGCAGTAGATTTGAAAAAAAAACCCCTAAAAAAAATTATTATTATTTTTTTCTTTTGAAAAATGACCCATCTTGGCCATTATATGATCGTAGCACACCATATTGGTCGATACATACTGAAACGTACATTTTAACTCAATTTTTAATTCTCCATAGAGTATCGGTACGTATCGGTGTGTATCGTATCGTATTGGTGTGTATCGGTGATGTATCGGTATGTATCGTAGGATACATATCGATACAAAAGGATTTAAAAAATTCCATGTATCGTATTGGTAGTATCGTATTGGTAAGGGCCGATATATATACGTATCAACTGATACGGTACGATACATACCGATACTTAAAACCATGGTAAGACCGACTAATGTATGGGGTAGAATGTTGGGCAATCAAGAAGCGTAACATAGATAAGTTAAGTGTAATAGAGAGGAGAATGGTGAGTTGGATGTGCAGTAAAAGTAGAAGAGATAGGGTAAGGAAGGACTGGGTTATAACTGATCAGGATAGGCTCTGAGAATGATGTTTAACATGGTATGGCCATGTTCAATGGAGGCCTTTGGATGTCCCAGTAAGGAGGATTAATCATATCCAGATGGAAGGAGCTAAAGGAGCTAGGGGCAGGCCTAAAATGACCACAGATGATGTTGTAAGGAAAGACATGCGGAGGCTAGGTCTTGACCCTATTATGACCTTAAGCAGAGCTGTTTGGAAGGCAAAGATCCATGTAGCCGACCACTTTTAGGTGGGATGTTCCTATGTTTTTGCTTTGTTTCTTTCCCTTTCTTTTTTCCCCCTTTTCTTCCTTTTTTTTTTATGTTACCCTCCTGTGGATCCATGTAGTCGACCTTGTTTCGTTGGGAAAAGGCTGAGTTGTTGTTGTGATGTGCTTATGACAAGTATGCCAGAATATTTTTTCTCAATATGAATTTCTTAAGAAAAAAAAAAAAACTACAAAGGACAACACCCTCATGATATCTTAGAGATGACATTGTAAATGCTTTAAACTACCTTTTGGTTACAAATACTTGAGATTACTTTAGGTAATACTCCTTGTCCCACAATGACTGTCCCCTTGAAAAAACTCAAAGTTTAAGGAAAGGTGGTTAAGGCATTAAAAACCCATCTGTTGTCCTCAGTTGTCCTTCTATTACTCAAGAAAACATTTCTCTTCAAATTCGATAATAAATGCAAAGTGGTAATAAATGCAAAGTGGTAATAAATGCATTATTAATATGGTAAATTTACTAAGAAATTATTGCTTAATTTGGGTGATGGACAAAATTTTTTTGAACAGCCAATGGATTGTCTTGGCGGGAAGGAAGGAGTTGAATGTATGATAAATAAATAGTCTTGGATTTGTGTAATTTGGAGGGGTAATGGATGCATCACACATTAATATGGCATACAAACCTAACTTTTCATTTATTTCAAAATCATGGGGAGGGTCTAAGATCCCTTATACTTATAATATGCTGTAAGCATAACATAAACAAGGAAATAAATAAAAAAGGAAATAAATAAAAAAGGAAGTCTCCGACATGTAATAAAAGGGACTTGTACAGCAGGTAAAGAAATGGAAGAAAGTTACTTTGCTAGCTAGAAGAATCTAGCCTTAGATATTACAAAATAGAAACTACTTAAAGAAACAAAAGATAGCTGTCCTACCCCACACAAGACTTACTGATTGAACACTTAATGGGCCGGAAGTCTGGCGCATAACTGGACTAAACTTCCCGCCCAAAAGACTGGCCCGATACTGATGGCCTGCTGAGACCAATTCTTGCTTTCATCCTTTGAGCTACATCACTACCATGCATGAAATAAAAATGGATATTCATGGATTAAAGTATATTTGCACACAAAAAAGGTGATTTAATGAAAACAAGGGGAAAACTGTGATGACAATCATTTTGAAATAACTTTTGAGTTTTTTTGCAAGAATGATTAATGTTAATTTTGGATAAGTAGACTATGAAAACAAGGGGAAAACTCTTTCGTTCTTTATTTAGAGTTTCCAGGCCTTTTTCCCCATTATGTTTAGCAGATTGATGCTTTTATTTGTGTTTCTTTTCAATTTCTTCAAGATCCTTAGTATCCCAATTCTCATCTCTTTTGTGTTCTCATACTCCTGCTGCTATCAGGTTGTCTCTTAATGGTTGGATCCTTCTAAAAATTTTCATTCCTGGACTCCTGAGTTTATTTACCAACTTTGAGATTGTACTATCTTTCTATGGAACGAAATGTGTCCTACGGTCTGCATTGATTGGGGTTACTTTCACATTCAGTTATAAGGTTTAGTTAAGGTAATTTCTGAGTTGAATCTGGAGTGAAATTGCAGTATCATTAATATAAGGATTTCTGTGTACAAGTTGGGCTGTTGATTATTTATTTATTCATTTTTTGGAGGATGGGGAGTTTGCTAAAGTGATCCATTGTTTATACACTGCATGGCAGCCTCAAAATGGTCTCTCTTCATTTATGTATTTTTGCTTGAATTGTTCAGTTTATATTTTTAAGGAATATTCAAAAAAGATGAGGGGTTAATCCTAGCTTAATT
>NW_024869743.1:0-5366 GCF_013358625.1 Macadamia integrifolia
TTTTTTAATCAAAACAAAATTGATTAGAATGCCTTAAAGGAACTCTCGGTAAGTGTTTTGCAGTCTTCGATCGTGTTATATAGTTTATAAAGATATATTGAGTGTATCAATTAAGTATCAACCATAGCAGTTCAGGTATTGACCCGATACTTCAATACCTTTTTAGGTATCGTATCGATACCTCAAAAATAAGATACATTCAGTTAGTGCTGGCGGATACGTTAAGATACTTAAAATCTTGGTGGTACCTTAAAAGTTCCATAAAATTGAAGTTCAATGAGTTATCCAGGAAACCCCATTCCTTCAACTTTTGGAAACTTGACTAGTGATAGCTTGAGGAGAGTAGTTCAAGTCTTTCTATAGTCTAATTGAAATTTGAGAGAGGCAACTGCACCAACACAGGAAATAAAACCATGACCTTTGGCCTACACTATTGAGTGCATCTGACAGCTCGCCCAACTATGAGCTCAGGAATTTTATAGTCCCATAAATCAATAAATAGAGTCTGAAGGGCAAGGCATGGAGGTAATCATGGCAGGGAAGAAATGGGAAAGAGAGCAGAAGAGAACCACAACAGATATCTATTAAATGTACATTATATGTGCCAATTCTTCAGGATGAAGGGGAATTTTAGATTTCTGCTATGTTATGTTCAAATAACATAAATATGTCTAATTGAATGCCCATAAACAAAGTACAGAAAGTAAAGGCATACCAACATCTTGTGCCTCATGTATTGATAAATGCGAGCGTTGTTAAAAATCTCCTGCTTGTAGAAACACCAATTTAAGAGCCTAGGGACAAGGCAAAAGATCTTATCAAGAACACCTTCGGCTTCCACCAAACCATTTTGCTCAACCAGAGAACAGAAAAGTTGAAGTAGGCCTCCAAGAAACAAAAACCTGGACTCCGGAGAACAAACATTCCTGGGCGGTAAAGCAATTCCAGCAGAGCTTTTCTGCACTTCACTAGTCTGACCAACATGAATCTCACTCAATAGTTCCCAACACACATTTGAGATAGAATGCATGTATACTTCTAAAAGATCACCATCATTGCTTTGCTTCAAGTATTTCATAATATTACGTAAAACTCTTAAAAGACCAGCTACTGTATGCCAATTCGCATTTTCTAGTCTTGAACGTAAAATTAGAATGAAACTCGATGTATTACACTCTGAATCTGTGGCCCTAGAGGTTGATGACACCATTAAGGATGAAAGATTGTTGGAGATTACGACTTCTAAGCAACTGCATAACAAATAAGCAAATCCACCCCGTTTGCTTCCCTGAAAAATAAAGATAAATAAGACCCATATTGTCACTGTTATCTAAAACCAGACAAGGTAGCTAGGAACAATTACTCAAATATTTGCCAGGCTAATCGTTGAAACATACAGCTTTAGCAATAAACTTGGAGATGACCACAAGAAGATTCCCTGCCAGATGTTTAATATATTGACTTCCTACTTTCAAAAAGATTACCTAGCAAGGAGAAGAAGATCAGAGGTCAGATGCAACAGAAAGCATAATATGGTAGAAGATGCACTTAACACAGCTAAGCAGCACTTAAAGAATCAGATACAAGGAACTGAGACATAAATCCATGATCAAAATATTCATTATAAATTAAATAATCAAAAAAGAACACATTCACAATAAATTGACCCTTTTCTCAGACAAATACATACATGTATTTAACTGTGGATGGGGTGGGGAGACGCATGATTGGCAAATTTTTGCATAGGGAAACTACAGCGTGTAGAACATTCAGGTAAGAAGGAAAGTTCAGTAAATATATAAGTATTACAATATATTTTTGCACTTTATTTGTGCAAATAACAAATTTCTAAATACAAATATGTTTTAAAAATACATGGAAAATCAGAATAATATGGAAAAAGTTCACAAATAATAGGGCCAATGCATAAAATAGCCCTTTCTAGCTGAAACAAATCCAGTAATTCAGGGTGGGAAAGCACAACCAATGAATCGAACCAACCTCATATCAATTCCCTACTCTTTGAATGCCTCTATCACAGCCAGCAAGAAGCAAGTTTCTGCTGGTATCGTCGAATTCTGGACCAACTCCTATCTATTTCTCTATGCCATTGGATGGGACGAGCTGGCATTTCATCTATCCCTTTCTATTCTGTATCCATCCAATCTTCTAGACAAAGCGGGATAGCCCAATCTAGTCTCTGTGGAAGCTATATCCTATCAAATAAAGGTTGGCTCGAATTGCTTCACTAGTTTCTTAGATGCTAACCTCCATGGAAGGGGAGAGGGAGGGAAACAACCGGAATAGAGAACTTTGTATCCAGTGTCATTCACTCTTTCTCCGGTGTTGCACTCAAAACTATGCCCATAGAGGTAGAGCATAGGTTCACCACCCAGCCCCTGTTCCAAAGATCTGATCCCTAGCCGCCCAGCCAGCACCTTCGATGCACCTCGTTCGACCCGTTGCCCTTCCAACTCTGATGCGTTCTCTCCCTTTTTTAATCCATCCTATCAAACCAGCAAAAAAAGGGTAGAGTGCAAGCAACTGTTCAAAGAGCCCTTGAGGTAGTATCAGATTTGATGGCCAGTTCGTCTTAGACACGACCTATCAGATCAGTAAGTCGGCACAGGAGAAGGATGGGGCTGGATCACAACAGACATCTTCCGGCCATCCATCTTGATAATGCCCAGTTATGTACCGAAGTCACTGAATGAGTGAATCGCCAATCTTAGAAACTCTCTACGGAAGGGTCTTGTGAGATTCCTGTTGAGGACAAGGGGAGTGCATGCAAGGCAAACCCTTATGTTAGTATCTTGACTCCTCAATTCATTAGATAGATGAGATCACCAAGCCCTTGTGATCCACTGTCGAACCTAATCCAACGGCTTGAACTCAAATCGTTGGATTCGTATCAATAAATAGAAACTAAATCAATTTATTTAGCATATAAATGATTATCTATTTTGGATTGAATTGCTCATTCACTATGCCAAGATTATGCCCGGATGTTGAAAAGCTCCGAACCTCTGATGGGAAAGCAACGTATCACACTACATAAAAAGGGTTATTGAAAAGGAGGATGTCCGAACAGGAGCCAGCAGACGGGGTGCTTTCCCTAATTTTTCAAAAAAGCAACTTTTGTCTCCCATTTTTCAGGATTCGGCAGGCCCTTCACTCATTGATATAGTGAGGTCGCTCTACTTCGTAGACAAGGCGGCTCGCCACTATCTCTAAGGGGGCTTACGAACAATTGGAGTCGCACAGAACGAAGGCACGAATTATATACCAAGTCTTCCCTATTCTCCTAGTCTCGCAGTTGTCAGCTCCAACGCTTTGGTTTTAGCTACTTGGCTTGTTCGTGTTCGGGCTTTCGAGTTGGGTATCACCATATACTAGTGCTAGTCTGGGTGAAAGCCTCTATGGGAGAGGAAGGGATCATTGAGGGCATTCCTGGTCTTACAGTGCATTCATGCAGCAAGATTCAAATTGAATGGACATAGAGGGAATGGAATCTAGTTTAGTTTTCTGGCTGAAAGCCTCGAAAAACGCTTTGCCATTTCCTAGCGCGCCCCGTATTTCATAAGCATTTAATAAAGCGCGTTAGCGCATCCAGCAAGCTGAAAAGTCATTGCGCATTCGGGGATGGCCCTTTTGAGTTGGCTCATGGCTGCTATCTCTTCTAACTTGAAGGATGCCAACTCCACCTTTCGGCTCAATGCATCAGCCACATCATTGGCCTTTCCGGGATTTTACTCGAAGATGAAGTCGAATTCCACCAAGAAGTCTTACCACCTAGCTTGCTTTTGACTTAGCTTCTTCTGAGTCTGAAAGTAGTCAGTGGCAATGTTATCTGTCTTCACCATGAACCGAGAGCCGAGTAGGTAGTGACGCCATGTTATCATTCAGCTTCCGACTCTTAAAGGTCGTTATGGAACGAGAAGACTGATGCCACTATCGCTCTTGGATTTGCTTTAATAGAATATATTCGACTGGAAGGGATTCACCCTATCCACCAAGCGTTAACTACTACACGAGAGTACAGCTAATCTAAGCGGGAAGAGCACATTGAATTAAGAGACAGGAATCAAATCAAACTATTGAATTAAAGGAAGGGAATTGCATGGGAATGCTACTGATACTTGAAAGCCTCATCCTTTGGCTAAAGTTGTTACTGAAAATCCTGCTCCCTTCATTTTTATAAGTGAAAGTGCTTTCCTCGACCAAAAGAGGTATTTGTACAGCTCGCTATAGATACACTTTTTAATCATACTAAAGAAGAGAAGCAGCAGATCGAATTCCTCCCTTTCGATTTGGGTTGGTGAAGAATCCTTTCCAATATTTTCACATCCACAGGGACCAGTCTTGAAGGATGACAAAAAGGTTCCAAACCTTAATAGAGATTTGATTAGGGAACACTAATTGAGATCCTAATGAATGTTTTACTAGGGATCCTAATAGGGGACTTCGCTCGCATGTGATAGAGAAAGGTACTTGAGATGGTTCTAGATTCCTAAATGAGTCATCCATACCCATAGTGTGATCCTTTTTTGACAAAATGACTTGTTTTTTCGACGTCAATGGTTTAGGATAGGTTTCGTGCCCCACTTGCCTGTTTGGGGCACTTCTGTCAGGTGGATATGGAATTAGGGCGATTCTTCCTTCTTTAAGTTAACCCATGCAGCCCTTTCTCTTTCTATGTTTCTATTTCCCATAGGTATGAATGAGGCTTTAGCTGCTACTTCGGGAAATGCTCTCCGGTATGTAAGAGAATAATACAAGAATTTACTCTACGGTGAGTGGATCCTCTACTCTAAAGAAAAAAAAAAAATATATATATATATACATAATTTCTTGCAAATTAACAGCTCAATAAATAAATCCACAAGAAGAAGCAATTAAGCAGAGATCCAAATAAAATATCATTATGAAAGCCATAGAGATTGATGCATGTATGAATGTCAAGAAAATTTCAAATTATTTACTCTTTCTTAATTGAAAATATTGTTCCTTCTACATAGATATGGACCAGTGAACCTTACACAGTTGGAGCCATGAGGAGTATTGATATGGTTAAACCAACCATCGGATGGGTAATACATCCCCCCAGTTAGCCAAGTTTCAGGCACCATCACAACCACATGGATCACCAAATATCAATTTTGTATCCTTGTATTCTTGGCCATTGAGCCAAAGTTGACTTTCCAGTCAGTTCAAAGCTTTATTTTTCCGAGTGGAAAATCCTTCCAGGTCTAAAACTTGATGGATGGATAGTGACAAGTATGCATTTTGAGAAAAAACTGAGCTTCCACATAGCAGATATTTAAGGATGAATAAAGAAAAAAAAAAACGTTTGTTGCCCCCCACAC
>NW_024869744.1:0-5354 GCF_013358625.1 Macadamia integrifolia
AGACTGTTGAATGTTTTAGCCAATAGTATCTTTCTTAGTTCTTAGTTCTCACACTCTCAAGTTTGCCTCCAGCTTCTCTTGGGTTGCAACAGGAAGCATGGATCAGAAGCTTATCATATGGGATCTACAGCATTCGTCTCCACACTGCACTTGTGATCATCAGGTTTGTTACCTTTTGGCTTGTCATTTCTTCCAACTCTTCCTTGTATAGTGTAGGTAAATTAGGTTCTTTTTTTTTGGTAAAACTGTGAGGTCTCTTCTGGTTTATCGAGGTACATTGACTCACGTGAAGTTTCCTTAAGCTTTTGATGATTCCAGTTCGTGGACATCAATATTTTATTGTTTGTATTCCGTTATTTCCCTATATAAATGAATTCAGTAACTGGTATAATCATTGTTCAGAATAAGCCTTGGTAACCTAGTACATAATTGATTTCATGGCCCTTTCTGGTTCACCAAACTGATTTTCCCCCAATCTAGCTCCAGCAAAGAATCGTGGGTTTTCTGACCGAGGTTTAATACTAGTTTTTCTTGTATGCAGGAAGGTGTGACATGCTTGTTATGGCTTGGCACATCTCGATTCATAGCTTCTGGCTGCGTTGCTGGGAAAGTACGGGTATGGGACAGCCTCTCTGGGGACTCTATAAAAACATTCAGTGGGCATTCTGATGCCATCCAATCTTTGTCTGCCTCTGCCAATGGGGAATTCCTTGTTTCGGTGTCGCTTGATAAAACTGCTCGAGCATTTGAAATTGGTGAATTTCGATAAATTAAAGAGAGCTTCTCTTCATTAGACAAAGTTATTATGATGAATTGGTTCTGTATTGTATCTTTGGTTGAACTGTGGTTTTCATGTATTAAAAGAATGTGTTTTGTATTGTATAAAAATAATATGATTTTGATGATTTCTTATCAAAGGAATAATGAATTTGATGCTTCTCCAAATGTGTTTTTGGTGGAATACAGAATGATAGTATTAGTGTTAGCAACACGACCACGTAGTTCAGCCTTGGTCAACTTGGGTGCCGAACTGCAATTAACTCGGCTCATTTCCTTTCCTAGTTTCCAAAACTGGTTGGTGAAGCCCTTTGGCTCCCTAGATGGCAAAAACATTTTTTTTTTTTTTTTCAGAAGCTCCATCTTCATTTACAAAATTTATTTTAGTCGTTCAAGATAAAAACATGATGAATTATTATTGTCGCAAAGGTCTGTAATTTTGCTATATATCACAAGCCTTGTATTTTACCACAGAAATAGATGGCATTTTCCTTTTGAATGTTTGATAAAGAGGACATGGCCTAGATCTGTTACGTGTCAAATTTGAAAATCTCTCATAGAACATTTTCTTGATAATGTATTATAATTAAGCACATCCATAGTACCATAACCGCACTTACATCTTTACTTTCATATGTAAAATTTGTTTTTGTCCAATGACCAATGGGTCAAATGAATTTCTAACATGGCAAATTTCAAATTCAATCAAATGCTTTTCCATTTGTGTCCATGTATCTTTGTATTTTTGAGCTGGTCATACACCCTTCCCATAGCCTCTTATATTTTTAAAGTTCTATTTTGTCACTTAGAAAAAAAAAATCCTTTTAAGCTAAAACTTAACAAATAAGAGTTAATGAACTTGGGATTCACTGATGGCCCATTCGATCTACCACATGATAACATTTGGACTATTGTTGAATATTTTAGCCAATTTTTAAGACATGGTGGGGTTAGATTTGATTGGATATTAATATATGATTAGAAAATGATATGAACAATATATTTACAAACTTTGAATGTTAATTGACTCCCATGTATGATGTGGCATATTATAGCTCAAATCCTAAATCCTAAACCCTAAACCCCAAGTAGTGGTGTTTCCATTGGCTTGATCAAAAAATCTGGTGGTCCAGAGATTTAATTTTGAGGATTTGTAAACCTCAGAATGATAAAGTTTTTTATATTTGTTAAAGCAAGGTAGTAAACAAGAATCATTGAGGATAATATATTCTCTAACAAGGTCTGAGAAAGCAACAGAGTTTTGTTCATGTTGTGGAACTTGTTGCAATTCTGTTTCTTCAGAGGGTTGAGAAGCAGTGGTAGAATGCATCATAAAAACAAATTCGACATCTGAGTCGGAACAAGCAGAAGTCGAAGCAATTTCTAATTCATAAAGGATGTCTTCAGAATCAGAAATCTCTGTTTCAAAAATGATATCAAATTTATTTTGTTCCAAAAATTTTATCATTTTTTTTATGATTAGTTTTCTGGTTTGGACATTCATTTGCAAAATGGCCCAATTCTCATATCAGGGCTATTGATCAGTGCGGACATTCATCCGCACTGATCAATAGCCCTGATATGAGAATCATGTGATCCTCTTAGCTATCTAACCAAGGGTGAAGTTGAAGAGTCGCTACTGCTCTGATATCAACTCTAGCCGGAGATTGCCGGGGCAGAATACAAGAGAACTTACACAAAATTTTTTTACAATAGAGAAACCTTACAATAAGAAAGCTTTATAGAAGAACTTTAGAGAGATACTAAAATAACTGAATGATCACAACTGAGGAGGGGGTCTCCTTTTATAGACTTCGGATTTAAAGGCCTATGAAGTCCATGAATTTCAGTGTAACTTAAATCCGTAAACAGTGACTTGCTACAGTACCGGTAATAAGTGCATAATTCCGGTAAAATATGGTGACGTCATCATGAGAGTCATGTAAGATGTCATGATGGTTCTATATGGTTGGTCCATTTTATACTTCCATCATATTATCAATGTCGTGCTCAGTTATAGAATCAAAATTTCATGTCGAAGAGTGTCCTCTATAACCGAGTAAGTCTTCATCCATTGCTTCTTGTAAGGCAATGGTAGATTGGACATCCAAGAGTAAATCCAATGGTGCATCCAATGGTACCAAGTCCATAATGTTGTCAAGAAATTGATTTGTTTCAGTTTCTTACTGAGGATTGACCATATAATCAATATGAATGTCTGTGCAAAATAATCTTCGACCGTCGGTTACTTTGGTAGTAAATCGGTCTCCTGTTACTTCAAAGGTTTTTCTCCTTTATATTATTAAGGCACCTTTCCAGACTTGTTAATGATCACTGTTTTGGATTATTTCAAGACTTATATCTTTTTCAATTTTGGGGGGTCCAATATATGCATCTTGGTTAGCAGTAGTAAGAATCCAGATTTGGTAGGGTTGGTAAAAATGTTATCTTTCCCGCCAACCCAAAGAAGAGTAAATATTAAAAACCAAATTAGGACAAAACTTCCAATTTTTGAAAGTATGATAAATCATGGTGCGCATCATCATAGGTAGATGACGGGTAAATTCCTTGTTGTCAGGTTGAAAAACAAATCGTCCACAGAGTCCCCATTCAATATTGTGCATATCCTATGAGTCAGTGGAAGGATAAAAAAGAACTTGACGATAATTTTCATGAAAAAACAAGTCTTTTAGATATTTTTGTAATATCTGGGAAAAATAAAAAATATTATCTTCGACAATTTTTCTTTTGATAAATTTGAAGCATTCCTTGGGTAGTACATGCCTCATTTTTTCATAAAGACAAATTCGTCTGATTTTATGAAAATTGGGTTTTTCATGAAAATCAGTAAGAAATTCGGAGAGCTTGAGAAAATTGTTTATTTTCTCATATTCAATATCATCATCAAAATTCGTTTGGGTAATGATTTTGAAGATCAATTCTTGAGAACATTTTTAGTTTGCAAAATGTTGAGAAAGGGTTGTGGAAAGAGTGTGCAAATCTTGTTTGAAGGATTTTTTCTTATTACCACAATGTGATTTTCATACTTGATTAATCATGTAATAGACATCGTTGGGGAGTCCTTGATGTCTATGAAATTCAGTAATTTTGAATTCATAGACTTCTGTAGGCTCTTGCTGTAAGAGATTTCGAAGTCGGATATCATTTTGTATCTGAGTCACTTGTAGGTAAGTGAGAGGGGTCTCATATGGGTTTTGTGCCCACTGAATTTGAGAATAAAGAGTTTGAGATAATGGAGTTTGTGTCCATCGAATCTGAGATAGTGGAGTCCATTGAGATATTCCTGGTGTAGGAGAATATTGAAATGGTTCTCTTGGGGTAAGTGAAGCTTATGATAAATTAATCTTATTAGCAGGTCGTGTATATGACGCTGAAGATTTTTTCCCAAAAGGATTTTGTGCCATTGGTTTGCTAGAAGATTCTTTTGCAGTAGGTCTGCTTGAAGACTCTTTTGCCTTGCTTTTTTCCTTTGATAGTTATTCATCCATCATTGCTTTGTTGTTTATCCATTGTCTACTAAGATAATCTGCAAGAAAATTTCTTGAAATGTTAATATATTCTACTTCAAATCTATATTGACTAATTTCATTATACCAATTAATTCTTCTGCCATTTTCTTCGTTTTTTTTGGATTTTAAAAAATCACAAACTGCTTGATTATCGGTTCGTATTAAAAACTGTTTTTCTGGTATGAGAAAAATTTTGAATTTTTGTAATCCAAAAAGAAGAGCTAAAAGTTCTTTTTCAAATATAATATAACATAATTGTGTATACGTGAATTTTCCTGAATTGTATCCACAAACTTGTTTGTCTGTTGGATTTTCAAGGGTCTGGCTTTTAATATTGCTCCCCAGTGTTCATTAGAAGCATCGGGTTTCTAAGGTGAGGAAATCACTTGGAGCAGGAAAATATATTGGAGGAAGATTTGTTAGCTCCCTCTTTATTTGTTGGACGATCTGTGTGTCAGAATCATTCCATATCCATTCATTATCTTTATATAATTTTTTCAGTAATGGTCATTCTTTTTTAAAGAGGTCCTTAATAAAATTTTGACCATAATTGAGAATTCCGAGAAACTTTTGTAAGTGTTTTTTATCATACTGTTTATCAGAAAACTCCTTTATTTTTCTTAAAATATGGTCTTATAATTGTAACCCATTCTGTGTTAGAATGAGTCCAAGAAAATTGATAGAGGTTTTCTCTAATTCTATCTTTTTTGGATTTAAAATTATTCCATGTTGTTGGAATAATTGAGAGGTTTGCTTGAGATGTTCTTGATGTTCTTCCTTAGTAGAAGAGAAAACAAGGATACCATCAATATATACAGTCACCAAAGGTAGATCTCCAAATATAGAGTCCATCAATCTTTGAAAAATTTGAGGGGTTGTATTAATACCAAAAGGCATAACTGTCTATTGATAATGTTTATTAAATGGGACACTAAAAGTTGTGAGTGGTTTACTCCCATCAGTCAATTTAATTTGTCAAAACCCTGATTTGCAATCAAATTTGTTAAAATATTTAGCGGTTTTGGTCCTATGAATGAGAACATTTTT
>NW_024869745.1:0-5353 GCF_013358625.1 Macadamia integrifolia
ATACTTTAGAAACTTCAGCAGTAGATGTTTAAGGAACAAGTAGCAAGTCTAAATACTGATTAGAAGGTCTAATCCCTTGAGAAAATATAAGCAACAACCAACCTCGACAGGAATCAGAAATCAGACAAGAATTTATGGGCAGAATCCATTATTGGCCAGGACTGCAGATCACTACACAGCAACTGAACCAGAGGTCTGATCTGTCTCAAAACTGGATCGAGTCCCCTTCTTAATGGTCTTAACAATCGACCAAAATCTCAAAGCAATTGGGTGGCCAGAACTCCAAAATAGACTAGGTCGACAGAATAGGAAACAGAGAGCTTAACCCAGAAATTTCTGCAGAAAAATTCAGATTACTTACCTGTACCGTGAAGAAGAGAACCAATAAATAAGACCAGAAATAATAACAACCCACTCGGACTTCACGCCTCAGAGTGTCGATTGGATCAAACACCAATCCCTAGGCCTTGATCAAACACAAGGAATCACCATTGATACCCAGCGGCAGCAACAAGAGAGTTTTCTTTTAAATTCAAATCGTGGCTCATAAAAGAGCCATATCCTTTATTTATAATGATGGGGAGGGTTTACAAGTAATAGTAACTCAGAGTTACTAAATCTGAGTTACTAAAAATTGATTACAAGAAGTTACTAAAAACTGAAAATTAGAATCTAATGAAAATAGAAACTAGTCTAGACAGAAATTAGAAACTAACAATGACTTGAAATTAGAAATTAAATTAGGTACTGAAATTAGAAACTAAATAACCCCATCTAAAAAGGAAACTAAAGAAAAAGGAAACAAATCACTGAATCCCGTATGCAACCTTAGAACCCTTAGTTTAGACCCATAAAAGTAGCCCAATACACTCCAAACCACATGGACTGAAGGCCCGACACGTATACAACCCAACCCTAAGCTTATTCCTAATAAAACAAGCCTAGTTTGGTAATTAATCTGCATCAACAATTTCATGGCAAAGGAGAATATTATCCCCAATACTCCTCCCAGATATGAAGGTCGATTGGTTGTTGCTAACCAGAGAGTCAACCACAAGCTTGATACTATTAGCAAGAATTTGGCTAGAAATTTATAGAGGAGATTGCATAAATAGATAGGCCTAAAATCTTTCATCTCATCGGCACCCTCTTTCTTCGGAATGAGGCAAAGGAAAGTGTGGCTGACCCCTTTGATTTGACTAGGGTTGAAGAAAAAACTCTTGACTGCTTTAATCATGTTAGCTTTGATTAGATCCCAAGAAGAGGAAAAAAAGCCCATGCTAAAGCCGTCTGGACCCGGGGCTTTGCTTGCTTTGTGGGAGAGGATGACAGAGGTGATCTCTTCATCAGTTGGGATGGCCATAAGAGGACCGAATAAGCTGCCAGGAGTGAACTTGTCTAGGAGACCATTTGGGATGAGGGGGGGGGGGAGGGGTTGGATCCAACCTAAACAGGTTCTTGAAGAAATCAACAACAAGCCCTTTCATCACTTCCACTTTGTGAACATGGATGCCATCTGGGGTGGTCAGCTTGGTGATGGAGTTATGATTGTTTCTAGCTTTTACCGATCTGTGGAAATAAGCAGTGTTTGAATCCCCAAGCTCTAGCCAATTAATCCTGGATTTCTGTCTCATTAAACTTTCCTCTTGAGCAAGGAGGGTGGAGAGCTTGGCTGCCTCCGTTTTCTCTTCAGTAGTCAATGAGAGATTGAGATGATCAGCCTGCAATTGAATCTGGATGGAAGAGAGCTTGTTCCTACAATCAATAACTTGAGAAGAAATATTCCCGAAGGAGTTAGTATTCCAAGCCTTGAGAGCAATTATGACTTTCAACTTTCTAGCCACAGCTATGAGGGGGGAGGAGAAGGCTTGGATAGGCTTTTCCCAAGTGTCTTTGACTATGGAGGGATAGTCCGGATGGGTGGTCCACATGTCGAAAAATTTAAAGGGTTTAGGCCTAAAGGAGGTGTAGGGTTGGATTAGGAGGGAAATGGGGCTATGATCTGAGATGTCACAGGGGTTTCAATAGTTGCATGGGAAGAGGGGAAAGTATTTAGCCAAGCATCGTTAACTAAGACTCTGTCTAACTTGCAAGCAATGCGAGCTTGGCTCGATCTTTTGTTGTTTCATAAGAATTTCATTCCGGACCATCTAAGGTCCTCCACAGCAATATCATCAATGCTAGCATTTAGAGAGTCCACATTACCGCTGCCCAGGGGGCCCCCTCCCTGCTTCTCATGGGAGAATCTGATAACATTAAAATCACCACAGATACCCCAAGGGAGGTTCCCAATTTGATTGGCAATGTGCCTGAGCCCATTCCAAAGGATATCCCTGTCGGCCAGCCTGTTAGAGGCGTATATAGAAGTGAGGAAAAAGGAAGAGTTGCAAGCAATATCCGAAATTGATAAATGGAGAAATTGGGAAGAGGAGGAGATGAGGGTAACATTTAACTTAGAACTGTCCTAAATGAAGCAAATGCGACCATTAGGGTGATCAGAGTGGTTGGACAAAAACTACCAGCCAGGGGCAATGGTGGAAATAATTTTCCTTATGTTAGATTCTTTGACATGAGTTTCCAGAAGACTACAAAAGGAAGGTCTAAGCTCTTTGATGAGCAGTCTTACAACAACATGCTTCGAGGGGGAATTGAGACCCTTGGAATTCCACACTAAGCCTTGAGACATTAGGCACAGTCAGAGGGCAACAAATGCTCCCAAGAAGCGGGGCCCAGGGAGCCAGGACCAGGCTGAGATCTGCTTTGCCTTTGGTAAGAACGTTGGGCAGAAGGGATGGAAGCTGATGGGACGAGGGGAGCCGGAATTACGAGGCCAGATGCCGGAGCAGATTTTTTCCTACCCTTTTTCTGTAAACGCTTGGGATTGGCATGCAGAGGAGGACCGTCGGGTAGAGGAGATGGGGTCACAGTGATGTGGGTCGTGATTTGGTTTGAGTCTAGGTCCAAATGAGCCTGGGCCTGTTTCAGGGGTTGGCTTAGAGAGTTGTGGGCTTGTGATGGATTAGCAGGCTCAGAAGGGTTGTCTTAAGAGGATGGGCTCGGAACTGGGCTTGGAAATGGGCTTAGGCAGACTGGGTTCAAGATGGGTTTCCCAAGTTAATGGGCTCCAGAATGGGCTCCTCCAAATTAGTCATACTCACATCTAAAGGCCCAGGGGCGAGGGTGTCATTTACCGAACTAGGAAGAGACAAAGCACTGCCGACAGCACCACATGATTCCTCAGCCAGGGAGGTGAATGTGTACAATGGTTTCCATTAAATGAGGGGAGGAAGCCCTGCTAGAAGACGCTAACTTCGAAGGCAACTTAGACAGTGAAGGAGAGGATTTGACACTGGACTTGTTAGAATCCAAGAGATTGCTGTCAGAAGAAGAGCCCGAGGAGCCAGATACGGAATTACTAGAAGAGGAACTACCATCGGAACTTTCGAAACTTTCTGGTGAATCATCGGCTTTGCAGTCTGCTGAAAAAGCAGGGCAAGCCCTCACGTCACGATCATCCGACCTTTCCTGCAATGGAGAATCATCGATACTATCAGTCGTGTCTCCCAATGCAGTGAATCGATTTTGACCGGCAGGCAAGGACCGATTTATGACCAGAGGGTTTCCGGTGGAGGAGGAAGGAGCCTGAGCAGCGGCGACATCTAAAGGAACCTTTCTCCTTTGATTTCTCCCTCTACATCTCGCCGGTGGCCTGAAAGAAGATCCACGGCCAGTCTCAGACATTAGGGAACAATCTTGTCGGTGGATGTTGCCAAAATTGTTATCCAACGGTGCAGTGGAGGTCTTCTTTGCGCAGGCGCTGGTATCGTGCCCAAACATTTTGCACACAAGGCAATGGGGCGGCTTCCAGTCATAATGGACAGCCTGTTGGAAACATAAGTCCTCTCCCTCTTGGACAGATATGGAAGAGGGGAGAGCGTCTTCAGCAACAACCTCCACACATATCCGCGCAAAGGCTTGACGATCTTTCCTATTAGTTCTGGCATCGGAGCACACAGGGGTGCCCAAAATTGAGCCCACAACGCTTAATCCATCCGAACACCAGAAATGCAGACGTAGACCAGGGAGCGAGACCCAAAGGGGAATGGTGGAGAAATCGACTCGATTGAGAATCAAATTGCGATGCCAAGGTCTAAGAAACATTGGTGACCTCCCAACAAACCAAGGGCCCCCTTCAAGAATTCTTACCTTATCTTGCTCCTCCGAGAACTGGAGCGTGAAGAAGCCATGGTCCAGGAGAAAAACATCAACTGAACCCGAGGGACGCCATTGTTTCAAAAGAGCCATTTTGACAAGGTGGAAGGGAGGGCGCTTCCCCAAGAAATGTCTGACGAGGGAGGTGTTCCATTGGGAAGCTTCGGAGTCCAAAAGGCCTTGGGGCAGACAGCAATAAGGGAGTCTCCTAGCTTGGTTGGAGGAACAAAATGCAGGGTTAAGCTTTTAGCAGGAGGGGAGACGGATTGTTTGAAGTGGGAGTTCCAAGGTACACCAAGGGGTGGAGCAAGGGGTGAGGAAGAAGAAGAAGGTGATGCAGGAGAGGAAATAATGGTAGGGGGAGGATTTTCTGGCAGAGGGGATACCCCAGCCAAAGGTCCGGCCATGATGACTTGAAAATCCCTCAAGAGAAGAAATTTGTGAGCCAACACCATCTTCATCCGCCTTCCATTTGTACTTGTACATCTAGGACATTGTAATTATGTGTACCTAGTTAGTCCCAGCCAACATATCTTATTTCTAACTGCTTTCTCTCTTTGAGCAAGAACGGAAACAATAATCCTATTGTTATTGTTCTTATGATTACATTTTCTTCTTTTGGTGCTGTTTGCCTTTATACTTAGTTTTTGCATCTATTATCATTTTTAACCTTGATAGATCTCTCAGTCAGTTTGGTAAGCCTTGTTGTGATTCTCTATCAATCTACTTTGGTCCCTATAGTTGACCTTTCCATGTGACGTTTTTGTTTAGCAGAAGCAGGGTTTGATGCAGTAGCACTTCCTTGGACTGGCACAAATCCATTGGGGAGCTAGATCGAGATGAATCGGGTCCAAATATTGTTTTGGTCCAGTAGGGAGTAGGATATTGATGCAGCAGCACTTCGATGGATCGACCCAAGCCTGCTCCAGAACCCGGATCAAGACCCAGATCCAATTTGGGTTCCAAGTTACTAATTTGGATTCTAAGCTTAATAGAATACTTAGGATTTTATTTTTATTTGAGAATATTTGTTCCCTATTTGAGTCCTTAGTTGTTTCTTTATTTTGTTAGCTTAGGTGTAGGAGATTTTATTTCTATCTTAGTTTTTTTTTTTTAATTAGAAGGTTTTTAATTTTATTTT
>NW_024869746.1:0-5315 GCF_013358625.1 Macadamia integrifolia
AAAAAAAAAAAAAAACACAGCATCTAGAGTTCTTGATCTTATGTTATAGTCTATCCAGAAGGTATTAAAAGATATGTATATATGAGTAAAGAAACATCAAGTAACAAAAGCAAGTAGCACAGATATGTCTGTCCAAACATCCAGGAAGTTCATTCAAGCATTATGATCACACCCAAAATGAACATAGTGCGGTATTCAACTCCCCGTACACATAATTCTTGTTGACACAGAAAAAATTGAAATTCAAAGTCAAATTCAAAGGCCAGTGGAATTCATATACAGTTTCCAAATGGCAAGCTAAAGAGAAAATACAGCCGTTTATCAATGACGAACCAAAAAGATAATTTAAACTAATCCAAAAATCTAAAGAAAAAAACAAAATCAGCATGAATTTCATCTACAAAATTGCAATAGCTTTGCTCGACACCACATGCGATCCAAACTCTCGAAATTCCCCATCAATAATTTGGCAACTCAATCAAAACCAAAAACTAAACTTTCAGTAGAAAAATTATAAGGATAAAAAAGAACAAACGCCCATGTTTCTGAGAATTACCGTTTTGGGAGATTGCAGAGATGGACAAATTGAATCCCCTTCTCTTGAAGAAACCACAGAACTTACTTCCATTTATAGAATGGTTGCTTCTGGGGAAGAACAGATATTTATCACCGGCTGTTAGCTGCTTAAAAGAAATGACTCCTTGCATTGAAGAACAAACGGGAAGCTAGGGTTTCGATGCTTGATTTCTGCAGAGAAGCAAAGCAGCTTCAGGTGGAAGATGATGAGACCAACAAATTTGAGGGAAGTAGGAAGAATCCAAAAGAAAGCCTAGCGTTAGTAGTATGATCACTCACTCTCTAAACCTTTTGCAGTGTGATACTGTGATTCAGTCCATTTTGTTGACTTCGTGCGAAAAGTGATTAGAGCAGAGTTTAAGATATCGGAGTGAGTCTCGGGATCAGATGGTGTTGATATGATCCGATCCTGATACGAGGCCCCCGAGCTATTGCGAGGTTTGGGAGGGGCAAGTTGTACGCAGCCTTACCCTCTAGCTTCGTAGAAGAGGCTATTTTCAGGTTTTGAACATATGACGATGTGATCAACATGTTGCAATAGTACAACTTAACCATTGTGATAAACATTCCCATTCCAAACACGTTTCAGTTTTGCGGCGTTTTTTAAGGACCCGTTTGATAACGTTTCAAGAAACGCGTTTTTGTCGTTTCTGTGTGTAGAAAATTCAGAAACGGAACAAAAAACGTTTGATAAAACTATTTCGTTTCACTTGTTTTCAGAAATAGAAATTAAAATTTCTGCCTATTTCTAGTTCAAGAAACGACCCAAGCGAAACAAGTAGAATTCTCCGTTTCTGAAAACAAGTCGTGGCCATTCTTTCGTTGGTTACTATCGACTTCCAAAAACATGACTTATCAAACACCTTCAATTCCGTTTCTGTTTATAGAAATAGAAATTTATGTTTTTACTGTTTCTTGAAACATAAACAGCAGAAACGTTATCAAACGGGCCATAAGACTTGGGCACCGTTTGACAATGTTTCGTTTCTACGGTTTTTGAGTTTTCTTGTTCCCAGAAACAAAGAAACGGCCTAAAGGCCCGTTTGATAACGTTTCAAGAAATGCGTTTCTGTTTCCAGAAACAGTAGAAACAGAGCAAAAAGCGTTTGACAAAACTGTTTTGTTTCACTTATTTTTAAAAATAGAAATAGAGATTTTTACTTATTTATGGTTTAAGAAACGACCCTTTCGCCACTTGTTTCGTCGTTTCTGGAAATGACTTGTGGCAATTCTTTCACTGGTTACCATCGACTTCCAAAAACATGACTTATCAAACACCTTCAATTCCGTTTCTGTTTCTAGAAACGGAAATTTATGTTTCTGTCATTTCTTGAAACAGAAACGGCAGAAATGTTATCAAACGGGTCCAATAGCATTTGATAAAGTCGTCTCATTTCTCTTATTTTAAGAAACATAAATTAAAATTTATATCAATTTCTATTAATAAAAACGCAATCGACCATTTTTAGAAACGACTATGGTTCACCATAATTGTAAAAAGCCTGATAAAAATCCCTCAAACCCAAAACATCTGTTGAAGGAAAAGCCACTGAAGAAAGTAGCAGCGGAAACGTGAATCCTCATCCACCACCGAGGGCCATCTTCCTACTTCCCCTTTCACTCCGATCCTCATCCTCCTCTCTTCTATAACCTCCACCATCAAAACAGCAAAAACTCCAAAACCGGTGAAAGAAAAGCCATCGTGGTTTAAGGTCTGCTGCAACATCCAAAACCAGTGAAAGAAAACCCTCGATTCCTGTTCAGTTAAGAGGAATAAAGAGGAATAGAGTTAGATATTTTCCTTTATCCAGCTCTTGTTTATGATCTAGAGAAAAAGGTATGGAGGGTTCCTAGCAGTCACTGTTAAGTGTGAATATAGGTTCAGAAATTTTAGGGAGATGAGAGCTAGCGCTCCTAAATTGGCCTTCAATTGGTTCATCTCTTCATACCATCTCTCAAGGTACGAAGTAGTGTCGTTGATTGATTCGATTTTGCAACTTTACCAGATTTTCTTTATGGGGTTAGTTTTCATAACACTATCTTAAATGGGTTTTGATCTATGTGTTAAAGATCATGAGCAGATGATGATGATGATTTGGAGGTTCTTCTATTCTCAATTTGATGTTATGAAATGTGAAGTGATCAGTTTCAGATGGGGTTTAGGTAACAAGCTGCTGGCGTACTCGTCGTTTCCAAATTGGCCCTTTTTTAGTGCTATAGTTGGTTTATATCTGAGCAACATATTATGGGGTTTCTCTGTATTTGGAGATGATCACTACATTTGGAGAAAAGGATTCAGCTCTTTTACCTGTAGGTTGAGTTGATCATTATCTGTTCAACAGTTCAATAGGATCTGCTTGTTAGAAAAAAACAACGATGATCCAAAACAGGTTTATAAACACCCAAAAATCTATTTCTATTTTCAAAAAAATGAAAAGTTGTTTTTGGACGCAGAAACAATAAAAACGTTGTCAAACGGTGCTTTGATTTTTGAACATAGTGTTTACTTAATTGATCATATATCTTTCTTTTGAACTCTAATCGACCTGATTCTTTTACTAACTTGAAGCTAACGCAATAGACTACATTCCACTCAAATTCAAATCACGGACTCCGAAATTGAGCTATAAACTAATGTATTTATTAAAAAATATTTCTAAAGTGATGACTTCTAACTCTAATTGAACATATATATATATATATATATCACTTCGGGAGTGTATTGACTATGTTGACAACAATGAACAATACTCTAGTCACATTGCTCAATAAGACTTTGGTATGTGTGGTGTATGAATTTAAAATTGGTGTTGGATAATATTCAGTGATATGTCTTAAAATTTATAATGAGACATGAGATGTATAGGCATTAATGTTAGATATTGTAGTTGTTTTGAACACTAGATGCAGATATTCGTATAATAATTCTTTAATTTATATGAGTATATTACCCTTTTTTTAGTCCATTTTGTTTTAAAATCTACACGTTTAAAATCCGTACCGTCTATTTTTTCGATTTTTACCATTCTCAGTTTTTTTTTAACGTTTATTTGACCATATCATTTGAAAATTTGTACTGTTTAATGCCGTCCATTTCCTTTTTTTGCCATTCCTATTTTTGCTAACTATGATTTGGAACGATCGTATTCGTCTTGATCAAAGTTCGGACAGTAATACCTCTTATTGTCATTAAAAAAATAATTTTATTATTTTATTCATACCGATTCAGCAATATGGTATATCGGACCATGGTTATAAGTATTGGCATCGGATCATCTATTTTCGAGTGATTTGTATCAGTATAGTAAGTGTCCGATACTTGGTCGATATCATATCATTTTAAAATAAAGCAGGGTAAATTTCTCCGGTACAGGTGATAAAAAACTGATCCGTTTTGATACCATAATGGTTTTGGGATGACCGATTCCATGGACAGGACTGATACCAATCCAATGCAACCGATTCAGGCTAATACGATGTAATTCCTCAAACCGTGATTGAGAAACAAGAAAGGGGGCTGCGGTTGAAAGAGGTCAAATTTTTGGATCCAGATCCTCTGTGGCGCGAGGGTGCGCTATGACACGTGGAGGTTCCATGATCGTGTGGCGTGCTCGGATGTTGCCATAGAATGCAATATACACATGTGAACTTTCATCCCAAGGTCTCGTCGTTGTCGCTGGCAACTTTTCCCTCAAAAAACCATCTACGAGGTGCGGGACTTCGATCGTGCAGGTTATCTTCACGAGCTCTTGATAGGACACAATAGAGTTGGTTACTAGGTACTTGTGAGCAGCAGAAGAAGAAGGGGCTCCGCCCCCTTCATAATCCAAGTTATTTCCTTCCTAATCCTATCCCCGTCCACTCTCCTGTCATTTGCTTATAATTTTAATTCGATTGAATCAGTATGTAAATCATTTGTGGACTTGCATTTTGAGGGAGGATTTGTCACCTCCGTAGCCCAATTGGAGTTTGTTGCTTGAAGTTTTAGAGAGAGAGAGAGAGAGAGAATTCGACATTGAAGGGGAGGATGGGAAGAGAGCTTCATCGACGGAATGGCACAGGAAGAAAACCAAATTGTCTATGGCGATGGTCACCTCGAGTGCAACAACTTTGCTGGTCTCACCGCCTCACCCGCCAACTTCACAGGATACATTAATCCCATCGCACCTTGCAGATGTTTCTAGGGAGTATTCGCTAGTGGCAACCGGTGAGATAGTGGGCTGAAATTGTGGGAAGAAAGATGGAGTGGGAAAGGGTTGATAAGATAGTTCGCATATGTATATCACTTTCTAAGGTAACATCGGACAAGGCCACACGATCATGGAACTTTCATGTGGCGCTCTCCTATGCCACGCTACACGATGTATAACACACCCCCGCGGTACAAAAGATTCCAGAGCACCCACTTTGTTTAGTGAAGTGTTGGGCTATAGAATGGGCTGGATGCTGGATATGTTATGGGGCCCAATTTGGGCTGGATTTGGCAAGATCAGGGCTTCCTCCCCTTCCACATCACCAATGTGAGACCTCACATGTCCAATGTCACCAGAACAAGTTCGCATCAAAACTGTTAAGATTGGCTGTGTTTCAATGCGACCAGGTGGAAAGGAGACTCGACAAACTACGGGCCCATTTGATAAAGTTTCTGTCGTTTCTGTTTCAAAAAACGGTAGAAACATAAATTTCCGTTTCTAGAAACATAAATGGAATTGAAGGTGTTTGATAAGTCATGTTTCTGA
>NW_024869747.1:0-5310 GCF_013358625.1 Macadamia integrifolia
ATATATCTATATATATATATATATATATATATAAAAGCATGATTATTTTATTCCTTCTTTTTATCCTTCCATCTTATTTTTTTATATTTTTTTTATAAATTATTGGTATACTTTTGTTTATCTTTAATTAATTTTCTTTACTTTCCTCACTTCTTTCAAACTCCTCCTCTCCCACTTTTTCTCCCATTGTCCACGATTTCCCACCTCTTTTCTCTCCATTCTATTTATCTTTATTTTTGTATTCAAATAATTTTCTTTACTTCCCTTCTTTCTCTCAAACTCTTCATTTCTCTCCATTTTATTTATCTTTATTTTTATGTGACAAATTTTTCACTTGATTATTTTATCCCTTCTTTTTATCCTTCCATCTTATTTCTTTATATATTTTTTTATAAATTATTGGTACCCTTTTGTTTATCTTTAATTAATTTTCTTTACTTTTCTTATTTCTTTCAAACTTCTCCTCTCCCACTTTTTCTCCCATTGTCCACGATTTCCCACATCTTTTCTCTCCATTCTATTTATCTTTATTTTATATTCAAATAATTTTCTTTACTTCCCTTCTTTCTCTCAAACTCTTCATTTCTCTCCATTTTATTTATCTTTATTTTTATGTGACAAATTTTTCACTTGATTATTTTATCCCTTCTTTTTATCCTTCCATCTTATTTCTTTATATATTTTTTTATAAATTATTGGTACCCTTTTGTTTATCTTTAATTAATTTTGTTTACTTTTCTTATTTCTTTCAAACTCCTCCTCTCCCACTTTTTCTCCCATTGTTCACGATTTCCCCCCTCTTTTCTCTCCATTCTATTTATCTTTATTTTTATATTCAAATAATTTTCTTTACTTCCCTTCTTTCTCTCAAACTCCTCATTTCTCTCCATTTTACTTATCTTTATTTTTATATTCAAATAATTTTCTTTACTTTCCTTCGTTCTCACGAACTCCTCAATTTTTCTTTCTTATGATCCACAATCTCCCCTCCTATCGTTACTCTCTTCTCCCTCCACTTAATAAGATGTATTATATTTCTCTACTTTCGGTTTTTCTCCCGAACTCCCCCAACCAACCAATAATAGGCTAGAGTGAATTCCTAAGAGAGAATTCAGGAACGTGACTTGCAAGAGAATGGAATCCACGGTCCAAACTTGATCCAACAATAATCCAAAGGTTATCTGAACGGTCTGTTAGATTGGAATGTACCTAAATGCAAGCCTTAACAAACTCCTCTAGGCTCTAACCTCTATAGTCTAGAGAGAGAGAGAGAGAGAGAGAGAGAGAGAGAGAGAGAGTCCTATCTCCTGTCCTTCCGTTTCTCTTGGCACGCTCTCCATATTCCTTCTCTTCCAATCTTTCTAAAACTTCGGAATCCAATCACATTAAAGCGTCATTCCATATTCCTTCTCATCTACGGTTCTACCTAGATTACCTTTTCTAAATTTTTGTAATTTGATCAAGTTTAAACGTGTATTATCCATTCAAAGTGTCAAATTCTCTTTCTCTGTCTGGGTCTCTCTGCAGCTTCTTCCTCTATTAATCATATATTCATAGTAATGAGCGTGTTGTCATTGCAGCCATCACGGGCACAACTCACGAACCTGCCTGATGAGAGAAGGGGTGAAGTTGTTCGGTGTTCGACTCACGGATGGGTCCATAAAGAAGAGTGCGAGTATGGAAAACCTCTCTGCTCACTCTATTGTTCGTCTTCCTCTACTGCTGCTTCTCCCAATCCCGGTTCACCTTCTTCTGATCCCCTCCGTGATCCCACCCCTGTCGCCGAAGGTTATGTCTCTGATGATCCTGTTCATGCATCTTGTTCTTCCAATTGGCCCAGTGATTGGAAAAGGGTAATCTTTCTTTTTTCCTATTTCATAACATTCGTTTTATTCTTCGTTTCTATGTCTTTATTGATTTAGGTGTGATTTGATTGACGATTGATATGCATTAGAAATCTGTTTTCTTTCAATTATTATTCACAGGCTATTTTCAAATTTTCTTTTTTCCTTTTTATTTTATTTTATTTTTTTATGTAACTAATTGGGTCCTGATTTGAAGTTTCTTTTTCTTGGAGAGTCCAATCAATACATCATATCATGATGGATGAAGAGATTCTCTCTTTGCCCTAGGTGATGGAAAAATTTCTCATGGTAGTTTATTAGAAAAAGACAAAAGCAGTCTTACTAAGGATGTCTTCCTCTTTTATGTTTTTATTTTTTTTCTTTAGGGTGATGTCATTATTATGGGAGACTCAGCAATCAATATAGAGGAGTGGCCCAATAAGGAGCACCCAAACAATTTTGTACATAGAGGGTCATAGAAGAGAAGAGAGGTAGAGAGAGAACCCTAGTGTACCTTTTGAGATCAACTTTGAGAACCTTTTCCTTTGTTATAAAGGAAGAGATTTTCCAACTCAACCAATGAGAGAGAGAGAGAGAGAGAGTGTGAAGAATCTGTAAAACTGCATGACACCACTATGGGAAGGAATCTGTATACCACACCAATGGCAATATAAAAAATGGTGTAATCCACATGGGACCCACATAGGTTAGAACAAGAGAGAGTATGTTAGTATGGGCTCCATATCTCATTGTTGGGGACGAATTAGAGATGTATATGGATTGGATTGGCTCGGATTCACTAATATCTGAATATGATTCCATTTACAAAATGACATATCCAAATCCGATAGAATTTTTAAAAACTACTATCATATCCATACCTGGGAATTTATCGGATATCTGAATATTATTCATTTCGATAAACTATTCGATTAGTAAACCAATCTATATCGATTATGAAATTCCAATTTCGATTTTGTCAATTTCACTAGAAATAAAATGTTGTCCTACTCGTTAGGATTATGGACTATTTGAGTTAGGACTTTAGGATTAGGCACTAAAATATATTTATAAAATAAAAATGTTTATAATAAGGATAATATAGCAATATATCATATTTTTTTTAAAAAATATTAAACTAAAGACATTTTATAATTAGATAGTTAATTAGCCGGATATTTAACCGATTCAAAATGGAAATATCCAAATCCAAATTCGATTATCTTTCGAATGGATTTGGATATTGTTTGGAAACCAAAATTCTTGACTTAGAAATCCCTAAACAAATTTGAATACGGATTTTTTAACTATCTATTTACATACCTAAAACAAATGTACAATCACGAGAAAGAAACCCAAGCAAACAATCACACACACACAAGGAAATAAACCTAATTGGACAAGATTGCCTACTTGAACCCATGAGAAAAGATATTTTTCACTGGATATGAAAAACTTTCTATACCACTTTTCACCTGATTCTCTGTTATTTATGTCTAAGATTTCCTAGACAGAGATGATATATATAGAGAGAGCTCAAATCCCTAATTCTCACATAGTTGTAATTATACCTTTATACATTAATAGATACAGCATCGTACAATTCTTTTTTCATGAATTACCATATCATCATGATTATTATTATATTTTTATCTTTTCTTAGCTCACACACATAGCCAGGCATTGTGGAGTCAAGAAACTCAAAAATTTCACAAACGTTCTGGTGGGGCCTCTGAGTCGTCACCTTGTCAAATTCATGGTTTGTTTTCAACTTTTCAGATTGGTTCTTTTGGAGGCAAGGGTCACGGGTCTAAACAACATTCGTTTTTTGCTTGATTGAATTTATCAAATTTACCTATACAATCAATTACAAGTATAAACTCTATTTGAGTGCGTAAAATCAGGATGGAAAAGTGGTCATTTTGTGTCCATCTATTTATGGCGAAGGGAAAAATGAAAAGGAATAAGTGTTTTTTGTCTGAGATTGCCCTGTACAAAACATAAGGGCCCGTAAATTCAAGAGGGGTACAGTGGTCATTTGTGCCTCTTTGTTTGTGGCAAAAGGCTACTTCTAAACTAAAAACTTTGTACCTCCGAAAAAAATTACAATTATGAAAAAAAAAAACAAAATAATCACCAATAACCCTCTTCTTTTTTTGCAACTTTTCGAGGTAGATTATGAGAGATAGAATGTAGCCAAGCTACGTAGCATATGGTAGCGCCTTTCTGGGTATATCTCTCTCGTCCCTCCGTTAAAATGACATATCTGCCCTCTATAGCGGGAAGAGAGAGATTTACATTGGGTCACATTATTTAGGGAAAAAGAACTCTATTTGGAACATAGTCTGTCTCAGTGCTCCTATATGTCTATCTCTCTCCTACTTCCCATGAAATAACATATTTACCCTCTATTGTGGTGAGAGAGAGAGAGACAAGAAGGTGCTAGTGTACACTACACAGCTCTACAAGGAACTTAATCCCATTATTTATTTAAGAAAATGTTTTATATCCGGAATGATGACCTACACCAACTCCCACCCCTATAAAATGACATCTTTGCCCCCTATTAAGGGAGGAGAGAGATAAACCTGGATAGAGAACATCATCCTTTTTAATAAGATAACAATTTTAACCTCTTTCTTTTTGACAAATTACAATATGTACTAAGTTTGTGGTCATTATTCAAAACTTAGCAAAAGTTGAATTTGTAGATGGAAAATTTACAGTGCCACCCCCTGGAGAATGCCACAATTATAAGACCACCCCCTCTGTTTCACCAAATTATTTTCAAACCCCCTACCATCAGTTAGGGGTGTCAATTCGTGGCCCGACCCGACAGAATCGATCGAAACCGACCGTTTAAAGCCTGGCCCGACCCGGCCCATTTATTAAACGTGTAGGGCTTGAGCCCGGTCCGTTTATAAACGGTCGGTCTTAGTCCTGATACTTGGACCGTCGGGCACCCGACCGAGACCGGTCTATTTTGCACCGGCCTGGCCCGGCCCGGTTGTAAGATACCTATTTTACCCGCATATGAAAGAGTTAAAAAGAAAAAAACCAAAAACCCTAATACCTTTCTCTTCGTTTAACATTGCCGCGGCCGCCGCTGTGGTCTTCATCGTCGTCGATTCGCCATTCGCTTTGTTTCTTTGTGTCTGTCCGTTCTTGCTTTCTAGGGCAAAAAAAGAAGATATATTACCTTTCTAGCTCTATTCTCTCTCCTCGTTGCTCTCGTTGTTCTTTCTTTTACATGCTCTCACTGTTCTCTCTCTTACATACTCTCGCTCTCTCTCTCTCAGTTATCTTCATTTGGTGAGCTATTTCGAAGGTTGTGGCCGATTCCAATCTCGTGCACATGCTATTTCTATCAGGAACTCCTACAACTGATCTCTTTCTTACGCGCTTCTGCAGTTGATTTCTCTTTTACATCCCTTGTTACCATTCGTGAACCCTAAGGTATGCAGTG
>NW_024869748.1:0-5263 GCF_013358625.1 Macadamia integrifolia
CGACACATTGATCATCTTAAATCCTCTATTTTTGCTTAGAATCTTTCTTTGGAGAACCTTACTCATCCTCCTTTCAATGATCTTGACATCTTCTCAAACAAGAAGGGATGGATTTTGAAAGTTGAAGAACGCTTCTGGCATCAAAAATCCAAGCATTCATACATTTTTTAAGGAGACCGGAACACCAAATTCTATTATACGGTCTCTAAGGTCAATATACATAAGAGGAGTCATAATTTTATCATACTTGATGATGAGGTGAAGATCTGTGACCCTTGCGGGATTGTCAAGGCTTTTGCATCTTTCCTCTCAAACTTATTTACCGCCTCCAACCCCCTTCATCCCTCTTTTGTTGAATGTTTGTTCCCCCACTCCTGGATTTTGAGTCCCCTTCTTTATTATGTTACACTCCCTCTCCCATGGAAATAAAAATTAAAAAAAAAAAAAATGCTCTTTGTTCTCTATTAGTCCTTTTAAGACCCATGGTCTTGATATTTTCCAAGCAATCTTCTTCCAAAAAATTTGGGACCTGATCAACCCTGACCTTTGCTCTTTTATCTCGTATTTCTTTCACACTAGACATAGACCCCCGGCATAAATCACTCTTTCATCTGCCTTATACCTAAAAAATGAAATGTTGTTAAGGTTACGGATTTTAGACCTATTAGCCTTTGCAATGTCACCTACAAAGTTGTAGATAAAATCCTAGCTACCTGCTTGAAACCCCACCTTAACAAGCTCATCAACCCATACCAAGTCACCTTCGTCCCAAGAAGACACTATCATTCTGGCTCAGGAAATCTTTCAATTTTTTGAAAAGGAAAAAAGGTAAGTGGCTTTGTTGCTTTAAAATTGGATATGGCCAAGGCTTATGATAAACTTGAATGGGGCTACCTCCAAGCCATTTTTAAATTTCTATAATTTGGTGAAAATTGGGATTTGTTGATTAACTAATTGATCGACACTTCCTCCTTCTCGATCAAATTGTGTGGCATTGCTTTTGATTTGTTCTACCTCACTCAAGGGATACGTCAAGGATGCCCCCTTAGCCCCCCTTGTTTATTGTAGCCATGGAGGGTTTGTCTAGACTTTTGGCTGCTCACAGGGACCTAAACTGGTTTAAAGGAATTAACATGTCTAGGTTTGTTCCAAAAATAACGCAACTTTTCTTTGCAGACGACACCTTCATCTTTTGTAGGGCCTCTATTGATGATATCTCCACCATGAAATGTATTCTTGATGTGTTCTTCGGCCTCTCAGGTCTTTCCATAAATTTTGAGAAAAGTGGAATGGCTTTCAGTGCTAATGTTCTGCCTGAAACAAGGTTGAATCTCTGTCAAACCCTAGGAATAAAAGAGATGAACATTGATGCTTCATACCTTGGTACTAAACTGTTTCATTGTAGGAACAAATCTTTACTATTCAAAAATATAATTGACAGAGTTACCAATAGACTTGTCTTGTGGATAGCCAATCTCTCATCCAAGGTTGGGAGAACTAGAATTGTCCAATCAACCCTTTTTTCCATCCCTTTTTATCTTATGTCTTGTTTTGCTTTTCCTAAGTTGATTTGCAGGAAACTTGATTCCTTATCTTTACATTTCTGGAATTGAGATAATTAATGATTGGTCCAACAAAATCCATCTAATTAGTTGGCACAAAGTTTGCATGCCTAAACATTTAGGCGGTCTTGGAATCAGAGACTCTGAAACTCATCTCTACTCATTAAACTGGGATGAAGACTACTTACCAATGATCAGAGTTCATGGGCCAAAACCCTCAAATTCAAACACTTCCATAACATAGTACTGTTAGCATTGTCCCAACCTTAAGGAAAATGATTCTTCTGAAAATAGTTAACTGTAACAATACTTACTTTTAGAATGATCCCTGTATCCAAAACTTGTATAATCATTTAGTGGATACTATATCCTTACCCCAACCACCTCATTCTGTACTTTTGAAGGTAAGTGATTTTTTTCTTGATAATCAATGGAATTCTGATCTTTTAACTCTTTTTTAAATGTGATCATAACCAATTCCATATCCCAAATCCCTATATCCCTCAATGAAGACAAATGGTGGTGCCATCTTTCAAAGGAGGGGTCTCTCACAACTAAGATAGCTGTCAATTTTCTCCGAATTTCTTGACTAACAAACTTTAATGAATGCTTAAACATTTGTTTTTGCTCCTCTCCATGCTCTCAATAGTGGCGATTTTTTTGGAAATCAATGTCCACCCCAAGTATAAGTTCTTCTTCGAGAATTGCCAATGACAGGATCCCTACCAAAGACAAATTGATTAAATGGGTGGATATTGACCCCATTTGTGGCTTCTATCACACACATCAGGAGCCATTATGGCATGTTCTCATGGACTACAAGTTTTACAAATGAGTGTGGGCTGCTAACCCTTTGGGTCTTAGAACAGAACTCTTCCTTACTCATCTTTAAAGTCTTTGATAATTTATTTCTTTAACTCCAATGATGTTCCCAGAAATAAACTCACCAATTTTCTCTCCATTTTTATGACTATTTGCTTTTACATCTAGAAACACAGAAATCAGGTAGCCATCTCTTCTGATAATCCGAACCCATATGTCATCCTAAACAATGTCAATTTTTGGAGGACTAATGGTTTGGCCAAAAAATCTAATGACAGACAGGTAAGTAATTTAAACTCTCATTTATATTTTTCTATGCTCAAGTAGCACACGACTCTTGTGGTCACAAGTTTTGCTAACCGCACCAATAAGATATCTGGATGGGCTGCGACTATACTACATAAGAGAAATTGTTACTTGTCTAAGGCTAATTATCTAATGACGGAAGAAGATGGTGATGCCTCAACAAAAGGGCTGTTTTTCAGGCTGAAGACAACAAGAGAAAAGGGTTGAAGGGTGAAAGAAATATGGAGCGATGTGGTCATCTCTAGTCTTTTGGATGAACCTCTATCTAAGCAAAGAGTCTTTTGGCATTAGATAACTATACCTCTGTGTGAGTATTTGACCAACCTTATTTTTACACAAATATGGGTGATCTATGCATAGTCATTCCAGGTCCACGCATGTTGGAGATAGTTGTTATAAAATTGATAGAACCTAAAATGGATGAAACACTAGATAGATGAGGACTAGAAATTACTGAATCAACTGCTCCTCCAGAATGGCTGGTAATACCATTTAAGGGCGGATAGACCATCCACCCAGTGCCGCTACCCACTTCTACTAAGGCTGGGCTTAATAGGAGCAAGAGACTTGGTGGCAACAACCACTACAAGAAAATTGGTATTTAGCCGCGGTTAAAACCGTGGCAATTGCTAATATAACCGCGGCAAAAGGTTAATAACCGCGGTTTGAAAACCGCGGCAAATCCGCGGCCAATACCACCGTGGTAAATGAGAAGGCCTCTTTAGCCACGGTTTATATAAACTGTGGTTAGATACTTTGTTTTAACCACGGTTTGTGAAACTGTTGTTAGTAAATTATTTTTTACCGCAGTTTATATAAACCGCGATTATTGCCATGCATTCTATTGTCGCGGTTCAAAAAAACTGTGGTTAGTATTTTACGCTTTAACCGCGGGTTTAAGAAACCATGGTTATTGATAATTTTGTTTTCGCCCCGTTTTTCTACTAAATTATTATTTAGCCACGAATTAAAAAACGTAGCAATTGTTTAACAATACCCAGGGTTTCCTTTATTGTGCTCGAATTATTAGCCGCAGTTTATAACAACCGCGGCCAAATGTTTTTTTTTTTTTTTAAATATATATATATATATATATATCATATACCTGTACTTGCTAGCTAACCCTATAAACCAGGAACATTTTACCAAAACCCAATCCAGGCTCCAAATTAAGAAAGGAAATAAAGACTAAAGCTATAAATGATCACCATTCTTAAAGTAGCTTACATAAAAAAAATGTGGGGAATCCAAAGTACTTACAATGAAGTTAGGTGAGAACTGACAAATCATGTGCACAATAAATAACCTTAAAATTCATTAAAGAAAAAAAACTGGGTGGAAGATCATAGTCTGTAAATCTTTATTTATGTTGGAGCCCTGGCTTGGCCTGTTACTTTTACTTACTGTTTCATTCCATGGTTTGGTGGATTCTTGAGTAAGGAACCAGAGATACAGTATAGCTATTTCTACTGCAACCTTAAGGTGTAGATTGCAGAGGAAAGGGTAAGGTGGAAAACTTAGTGCTTAGACATGTCAAGATTCAAGGGATAACATATTTAGTTTGTTCAGCCTTCCTTTGCTACATGATCTATGCTTAGACATGTCAAGATTCAAGCAATAACATATTTAGTTTGTTCATCCTACCTTTCCTGCATGGTCTAAGTTTATTTATTTTATTCATGAGTGTAAAATTAGCCCCCCCAAAAAAATGAAATAACTACAGAGGTTAGAGATGGAAGAGAGACCTTCTTATTAGGATGTAGTTGGCCTCTACTGATGTATTCCTGCTCCAATAAAATTACACTTGATCAAATGTAGTTCCCTTTTAACATCTTTCATGTCCATTCGTTCTGTAGGAGATTCTGTAGAGCATTGGAGAGCAATTCCAATAATTGAAGTGATGCAATGTTGCAATTTTTCTCTCCTATGACTAGAACCTTCAGAGTTGTTGATATATGCCGCTCCTATTTCTTCACCCTTTTCTTCCTTGGGTAGAATTATTGGATCCAAAATCTGCATCAGTTGTTCAGGAAAAGCAATCTTGGCAAAATTATGGAGATTTAGATCATCTTTAAACATCTCATCTGTGGGTCTTTTTCCTGTGAACATCTCCAATAAAAGGATCCCATAGCTAAACACATCTCCATAAATTGATGCCACTCCACCCATGCCATACTCTGTAATTCAGAAATCTCTTCACTACTATGGTAACAAAAAAATTTCATATTATCCGGCAATGCTAAAACGTAAAGTATGACAAATGCAAATTTCCTATTGTGAGGGTTCACATATCCTGTCATCTGAAGACAAAACTGAGCAATTTTCATTCAATATTTTCTTCACACAAAAACAAAGTCTGAAACTGTATTTAACATGTACATGTATAAGAAACTTGTACCAAAAAAAGACATGATCAATGATCTTGGTGGATATAATAGATATGTATGGTAGCCTTAGCTATAATTGTTTTTTAGCCAAAAAAGGATATACAATAATTAGGATTTGATTCAAGAACATAACTTAGTCTTTCCACCTCTCATATCAACTTGGATGTAATCTCATCATATTCCCGA
>NW_024869749.1:0-5256 GCF_013358625.1 Macadamia integrifolia
TTTTTTCTTCTCTTCTTGCTTCCACAATTTTCCTTGCTTCTAATTTGATGTGGAAATCCCCTCCATGCCCTTAGTGCTTTAAGTGAGTGAAAAGCAGGAAATCTTCAACAAAATCTCTAAAAAAAACAACCATGAGATTCGAACTTGAGACCTATTGGTGAGCAAGGGAATTTTGCACACCATAGCTCACCAACTACACTAGGTAGTTGTTGTTATCAAAACCAAATCTTTAATCACTTAAGGATGTGGTCCATCGATCCTTGTTGGCATTTGGAGTATTCCTTGTACCTCTGGGACAATTGCAAACGGGCTGGTTCTGCATCTCGGTTCAGTTCTGATCCATTATTCTTTTTCTGATCCGAAAAGAATAATCATTTGTACGGGTGACCAAACGAATGTGTACTTTTAATTGAACACGTCCATCTTGCTCAGAATTTCGTCCTCTTCGTAACCATGAAAAGAAATAGGATCTCTTTACGTGTAAAATTGAAGATATAGTGCCCGATAGTCCTTAAGGCCTTGAAAATATAAAACCTGCAAAAAGAGAGTAAAACCCAAAGTTGCTCCATTCTAAATATTTAAAATGCATGTTTTACTACCCTAGATTTCACACATAAATGTGCTCCTCAACCCCATACATCAGAATGGACTAAGAAAAATAAAGATGGACTACGAGACACAGAGCAAGATGGGAAAGACACACAGTGATGTTTTCCCAACTCACAGGCCTCACATTCTAACCTAATCACAGACTTAAAACTAGGAAATAAAAGTTTCAACTTAGCTAAAGATAAATGTCCTAAACGATAGTGCCATTGGAAAGGAGTCGCATCCCCCAACAGCAGTAGCAGTAGCAGTAGCAGCAGCAGCAGCAGCAACAGCAGCAGAAGGAGAACCACAGTTGAGATAATATAAACCATTTTTTTATGCTCTCCACCAATCGTCTTCCTCGTGTGAAGATCCTAAAAAACACATTAAGAGGGAAAGAAGATTACTGAGCAATTTAATGAGCTAGTTAACTGGCTCACAGAAAGAAGGCTTAATGGGAATTGTGGAACATGTAACACAGAAGATAAATTCAATGAGGATGTGGGTGATATAGTACCATGACTAAGAACCGGTGTAGAAGCACCGTTGGCAAGAATAACATATGTAGAACTGGTACTAGAAGAAAAGGTTTTAAAAAGTGATGACTTATCAGTCATATGTAGAAACGCAACCCTAAATCGATGCAGAAAATGGAAAAACAGAACAAACAATGCACACGGATTTTACGAGGTTCGGCAAGGTTGCCTACATCCCCGGTGAGATGAGATCCTGCTTCACTATCAATGGAGAATAGGGTTACAGCGCTCGTCCTCACACCTCTCAGTATTGCTTGCATTACAAAGAAAAACCCTCGCTACAAATATATAGCGAAAAGAAAAACCCTAATCCGGAAAGTACACAATTGCCTTCAAATAAAAAATTCAAGCGGGGGCTGCAACCCCCACAGCCCGCTAACCAGCTAGCTGGACCGCCGTTCTGCCTGTCAAGGAGCTGCACCAGTACTCCCTGGGTTAAGCTATGACGGAATACAAGACATCGTACACCAACATCATATGGGCAAAAGCACCTGAATCAATGATCCAAGGGGTAGAGGTAGTGGTAAGAAGGGTTGAGGTACCTGTATGAGCTAAGGTGGCAGCGGATGTAGACCCACCATTGGATGTATTAGAGGATGCCTCGAGAGTGTGCAAGAGTCAGAGCAACTGGTTGATGTCATCGTGCAGACTAGTAGATGAATCTCCTGAAGGTCTCGGTTTAGCATCAACGGAAGACACAGTGTCAGTACCATCATCTGACACTGCATGATTGGCAAACTGGGTTGCCCACTCTGGCTTTCCATGCTTTGCCCAGCAAGTCTCTATAGTATGGTTGGGCTTCCCGTAATAAGTTCACTGGCGGGCTGCACGATCAGAAGGCTATCCACTAGAACCTCGACCAGTCGATCCACAACCGCAACCACGTCTGCAATTGGCAAGGCAGAATTGTCTTTGGAAGACTGATCAGATTTAGTTGATGAAGTGATACGTTGTAGTCGCGAATAAGTGTCATTCAGAGTAGGAACAGTATCGCCTGCAAGTAAATGGCCCTTCAGTGCCTTCAAATCATTATTTAAACCAGCCAAAAATTTGAAAATAAAAATCTCATTTCGCTGAGCCTTCAATTTGTTAATGTCTATGGTCAAGGGCTGGAAAACATTAAGTTCTTCAACCATTCCTCTGAAAGTACTATAATACTCTGAAAGAGATCTGTCAGACTGGCGAAACTAGAACAATCTTCTCAAAAATATCATAAATACGGGTCATGTTCTTTTCTTAAGAGTAAGTTTCCTTCAAATCGTCCCATACCCCCTTTGCAGTAGAGTGGAACATGACATTGGCAGCGACATCTGGTTCCATACTATTTCACAACCATATTAATTCTCCTCCATCCATTCATTATAACCCTTGTCAGATGATGAAGGAGAATTAGAAGTAGTATACTTAATTTTATCCTTGGCCATAAGGTAAACCTTCACAGATTGAGCCCAAAGTAGGTAATTCGAGCTTCCCTTGAGCTTAATAGAAGTAATTTGGACATTGACATTGTCCAAGGCAGATGCAGTAGTCACAGAGGTAGTAGACTTGGTCTCAGCCATGAGAACCAAAAATAAAGTAGACAAATAGAGTCATTGATATCTGGCTTTCACCCAAAAATACCAATAAAAATAGCAAACCAACCTGAACCACAGAGACTAGATATCTGGCTTTCACCCAAAAGACCCGAGTTCAATAAAAAAAAGATGGTTGGTGTTCAAGTTCTTCAAATCTTCAGCATAGTACTAATAGAGCACGATCCATACACTAAATAAATCACTCCATATGATTTAATCCATAGTAGATGCAGCAATAGGTGGCTGCACACCAGAAGATTTCAGCGCAAAACCGAGATCAGCAAGGAGGATTTTGAAAAGCTTGATTTGATTACAGAGGCTCTGATACCATGTTAGAATTCCAGATACCTTGTAATCAAACCAAAAGAAAAAGAAAGAAAGAAGAGAAGAAGAAGGGAAGAGAGAGGTACAACCGAAGGAGACTCCCAAAAGATGAGATGAGACCTGCAATCTTACCAGAGTGGTTTGATCGCAGGTTTTCCCTAACCTTAATATTATTTCATAAGAATGAAAATACAAGAATACCCCAAAGACATAAAGAAGTAACCCTAACTAAAAGTATTGGGCCGATAGGACAGAAATGACCCTATCGGTCTAGGGAACTAGCGCTAGGGATTAGCGCCAGTCTCAACAGCAACCCTATGGGTTACTTCCATTCTTCTGTTGGCATTCGCCAAGGCTGCCCCCTTTCTCTTCTCCCTTATGATTGAGGTCCTATCCCGATCTATCCAATCCTCTGCTGACCTTCATTTCATCTCTCCCATTCCCAAATGCAAGACTCTCCCTTACTCATCTTGCATTTGCTGATGACCTGATGATCTTTTCTAAAGCAGATCATACCTCCATTTCTTCCATCATGTCTTCCCTTCGTCTTTTTGAGCACCTCTCGAGCCTCCGGATCAATCCTATTAAATCTTACATCTTCATTTCTAGGATTTCTAAAGCTGCTTCTGACCGCCTCCTTGAGACTACTGGATTCGCCCTTGGCACCCTTCCAGTTAAGTATCATGGTCTCCCTCTCATCCCTGCTAGGCTCTCTGCCCATCACTGCACTCCTATCCTGGACCTCCTACGAAAAAGACTCCAGTTGTGGAAGAGTAAGCTCTTATCCTATGCGGGGAGGCTCGAACTCACCAGATCTGTGCTCCAATCAATGTACCTCTATTAGTCTGGAATCTTCGTTCTTCCCTCCTCCACCATCAAAGCAATTGAGCCTCTCATTTGCTCCTTTCTTTGGAAAGGCTCTGACTCCACAAAGTTCCTCCATCCCATTAGTTGGAAAAATGTCTACCTCCCCAAATCCAAAGGTGGCCTGAGTCTTAGGCACATCAGAGACATTAACTCAGTGGGAATCCTCAAACTCATTTGAGAATTGTGACTAAGCATAACAGTATATGGGTATCCTGGGTTTATTCCCACCTTTTAAGGAAAGAATCCCTTTGGTCCACTTCCCAAGGCCCGGATGCCTCCTGGGTTTGGCGTGGAATCCTCAGCCTCAAGCCCATTGCCATAGATGCCATCTCTTACTCTATTGGAAATGGTACCTCTACCTTCCTCTGGCTTGATCCTTGGCACCTCCCCCCAGTGATCCTCCATAAGGTTAGCCCCAGGACCATCTACTCCACTAGATTAGACCGTCTTGCCATTGTCTCCTCTATAATCCTGAATGATGCCAGGGCCCCTCCCCTCGCCCCCCCTGGATGACATTTGGGCAAGTCTCCCCCTTCTTCCCCTGGTCATAGAGGCAAAGAGGACTCCGTCATTTGGAAACTCTCCCCCTCAAATCTTTTCAGTTCTTTCTCTACTTGAAACTCTGTGAGATCAACCGCCACACTTGTCCCTTAGAGGAAACTTTTTTGGTTCAAGGGGCACATCCCTCGCCATAGTTTCACTGCCTGGTGGGCTTTTACCAAATGTCTCCCCACCCAGACCTACCTTAACTATAGACATATCCAAGTTCCTCCTGCCTGTTGTCTATGTTGGAATGCAACTGAAGATGTTGATCATCTGTTCTTCGCTTGCCCCTTCTCCATTTGGAAGAAAGTCCTTTGTCGTTGTTGGCCCACCAGTAGGAGAGTTCTCCCTTTCGGTAGAGAATGGATCTGGGTTGAAATGACATTTCGGGGGCCCACTATATGTGACATTGCTAGAAAACTCGCATTTTGTGCTACCATCAACCACCTTTGGATGGAGAGGAATCTTCGAAGATGGACGTCCAAATCCTGCTCATATGATCAGATTTGGGATGTCATCTTCTTTGACGTATCCACCAAGCTTGCACACTGTTGTAATAATAGGCTTTATGGGTTTTAACGAAAGTGTCAGTTACCAAACGGACCCTAAGGGGTTTAATGGTCTTTGTAATTCTCTAGAACCTTCTCTCCATTGTTATAAATAAAGAGGACTGGTGTCATATTAGACACAAGTCATTACCCCATTCAACATGGTATCAGAGCCTTAGGTTCCAAAACCTTAAGGGCTCTCCCTCTTCTCCATCTCTTTGCCTCTTTCTCATTTCACTCTCTCCCAGCCCCTCCATCTGCGCCTCCCTCCATCTC
>NW_024869750.1:0-5168 GCF_013358625.1 Macadamia integrifolia
CCCCCCCCAAAAAAAAAAAAAAAACATAAACCATAGGCCCTAAATGACAAACCCCTAACCTTAAACTTGAAGCCCTATAGCCCTATACGCTAAGCCCTAAACCATAAACACTAAACCTTATATCCCAAACCCTAAACCCTATACCCAAAACCCAAAACCCAAAACCCTAAGCCCAAAACCCCAAACCTCAAACCCTAAACCCTAAACCCTAAACCCATAAACCCAAATCCAAAACACTAAACCCAAATACCTAAACCAAAAACACTAAACCCAAAACCCTAAACCCTAAACCTTAAACCCTAAACCGTTAACTAAAAACCCAGAACCCAAAACCCAAAATCCAAAACCCAAAGCCCAAAACCCTAAACCCTAAATCCTAAACACTAAATCCAAATACCTAAACCCAAAACACTAACCCCAAAACCTTAAACCTGAGCCCTAACCCTAAACCCTGAACACTAAATCTCTATATGCTAAACCCTATATCCTAAATGCTATACCCTATGCCCTAAATCCTAAATCCTAAACCTTATACCCTAAACCCTGAAATCAAAACCCTAAACCCTAATCCCCAAGATATAAACCAAAAACTCTAAAACCTAAACCTTATACCCTAATCCCTAAACCAAAACCATAACACCCTGAACCATAAACCCTAAAAAAGAAAAGCCCTAAGCCCTAGACCCTAAATCCAAACCCCTAACCCCTAAAGCCCTACACTCTAAACCCTAAACCCTAAACCCTAAACCTCGTACCCGTAACCCTAAACCCTAAACCTCGTACCTGTAACCCTAAACCCTAAACTCTAAACTCAAAACCCTAAACCCTAAATCCTAAACCTTAAACCTTTAACCATAAAACAAAACCCTAAACCCTAAATCCTAAATCCTAAACCACAAACCATTAAACCTAAACCCTGACCCCTAAACCCAAAATCCTAAGCCCTAAACCCCAAACCCAAAATCCTAAACCCTAAACCTTAAACCCTAAACCCTAAACCTAAACCCAAATCCCTAAACCCTAAACCTTTAACACTAAACCCAAAACCCTAAACCCAAAACACCAAAGCCTAAAACCCTAACCCTAAACAAAAAACATAAAACCCTAAACCCTAATCCCGAAACCCTATAGCTAAAACCATATACCCTAAACTGTCAACCATAACCCTAAACCCTAAAAGCTAGACCCTAAACCTAAAAACTCTGATCCTTAAACCCTAAACCCTAAACCATAAACCCTAAGCCCGAAACCCTAAAACCGAAACCCAAAACCCAAAACCCTAAACCCTTAACCCTTAACCCTTAACCCCTAAATCCTTAACCATAAACCCTAAACTCTAAACCAAAAATCCTAAACCCTAAACCCTGAACTCTAGACCCTAAACTCTAAACCCTAATCCCTAAACCCTAAACCCTAAACCTAAAACACTATACCCAAAACCTTAAACCAAAAACCCTAAACCCTTAAACCTACACCCTAAACCCAAAAGCCAAAAACCCTAATCCTTCAATCCTAAATTCCAAAACCCTAAATCCTAAACCCTAAACCCAAAACCCAAAACCCAAAATCCAAAACCCTAAACCCTAAACCTTAAACCCTAAACCCTAAACTCTAATCCCTAATACTTTCTTACAGAAGAGACACTTCAACTTGTTAGTTTTCTTTTCCTTGTCATCAGACTTTGGATTGGAGGCTTTTTTGATACATTGTTCTTAAGTTTTTCTCTCTTCCTTTTATTCTGGTTGGATATAAAATTGACCACCTGGCCTCCCTCGTCATTCAATCTCCTTTCCTCTTGGATGCACATGTTCTGAAGTTCATTCAGAGTCCACTTATCTTTATTTGTATTGTAGTGGATCTTGAATGCTCGAACATGAGGAGGAAGTATAGTCAGAATGATTTGGACAAGTCAACCTTCATTCATTATTAGTTCGAGGGGTTTTAATTATGCACAGATACTTACCATTTCAGAAATATGGTCCCCTATCCCATTATTACCAATATACTTTATTATTACTAGTTTGGTCATCAAAGTCCTAGCTAAAGATTTATCAGCAGTAGCAAAATGGTTCTCTACATTGGTTAGATATTCCTTTGTATTTTCAGAAGTTGGTATGGAGCTTTTAATAGTCTTGTTAATCATCTTCATGATATATAAAAGGTAAAGACAGTTAGAACACTCCAACCAATCATGTAATGTAGCCTCATCATTAGTGCTCTCATCAGGGAGAGCAGTAGGTTTCTCATTACGCAAGGCATAATCGTGATCCATGGCAGCAAGATAATAACTAAGTTCTTCATGTCAGTCTTTAAAGTTTGATTCATTCAGAAGTGGCACGTTATTCGAAATAGGGATAGGTGTTGAACCTATAAATAAGAGTAAATAATACATGCTTATCAATCATCATCCTTTGAGTTTCAATAATAGAATATTAAAATTCTAGAAAAGTAACCTATTGCATCATTACAATCTATCCTGTGGGATCGAGATGGTAACATGCTAGTGGTTCACTTTACATTAGATGGAAGACATCATTAGGGAAAATTTTTTCAGTCATCAAAATTGTCAAATAAGATATATATATCTGTGGATATCCCCATCCTATTTAACCATTAAACTATCATATATAGATCAACGCAGTCAATTAAGAATGTATACCTGTGAATATTCTCATTCTATCTTGACCGTTACATAACGATCATCATAAGACCCTAAAGTTTGAAATTAAAATTGAACGTGTGATACAATTATGTTTAAGGCCAAACATATATAATTATTGAGATCAAGAAAAATGTGTACCTATGGATACCCCCACTCAACTTAATCACATAATCATTGATGCCCTAAACTCATTTAAGTTTGAGAACTATACACTTTCAATTTAAATTTAACATAAATTGTCATCCAAGCATCATAGTTATTCTAAAATAATGCATAAAGACATAAACGACACCAATTTCTATCTATTTTTATTATAAATAGTATTCTAAATTTCATAAAAAATTAGTAAAAAATAGAAAGATGTATAATCCATGAAATATGCATAAACTTAACTGGAGAGTGCAAAGAAACCATTTTTCATTATGAATAGAATCAGAAATAAAGCATAAAGAGAAACATATTCAAAATAGACACAAATAATCCAAGAATAGAAATAATGACAAAAGTGTTTCTGATTTCTTATTTCTCTTTCTATTTATACAATAACCCCTTAATGGGCTTAAACAAAGAAAATAGATTGATTTTCATAATGGACTGGTTTCATTTAATCAAAAGTCCTTTAATGGGTTTAAACAAAGAAAATATGGACTTACATAATGGGTTTATTTTATTAAATTCCATAATATGGGCTTTCATAATAGGTTTAGTTTAGTAAACCCCACATTTTTTTTTAAGTAGGGTGCCACAAACCCAAAACCCTAAATTATATTATACAAAATAAACCATTGGGTAAAGTATAACAAATAAACCCAAATTTACAATTAGAGTTTAAGTTTTTCAATACTTGTGAGTCCCAAGCAAATAACATAAAGGAGATTTTTAAATTAATGAAGGGATTTTGCAATTGTTCGTATGATATCGGTCATTAATCATATGGACTAATATCAAAACTAATACAATTCATCCCATTCAAGCCGATCTAATACCACTTGAAGGACGTAATCCATACTATATAACAACAAATAGGATCATGCCATACATTCATAGAATCACAAATTAAACCATAGGGGTTGACACATACCGTTCACCATCGACTGTGAAGAATTTATCGCCATTATATCCTTCTGCAAACCTAAGGACGAACACAATAGATTCTCTAGGTTTCTCCCACTAGCTCCCCTTAATGCTCTCTTGGTGATGGAGCCAATAATGAGAGTAACGTTAGGGTAGGAGGAGGACCTAGAGTCCTATTAAATAAAGTTTGTGCACCCTCCCATCAAGGTGTGCCAAATGGGGTAGGACTATTTTCCCTAATTAGATGAAGAGTGGGTTTCTTATTTGGAATCCAATTCTATGAGATTAGTATCAGTCAATTACCTAATTGGTATATGGGACAATAATAGAGAATATTCTAGAGAATATTCTTACAGTGAATTGTATCTGAATTGAATCTTGCCTTGGGTTCAATGGTGCATGCTCGGATTAAAATTAGGGTTTGTCTAACCAAGTTGAAGGTCAGAGGGGAACTACATATTTCTTTGTCTCTTTCCCCTTTTCCTTTCTTTTGGCATTAGCCCTGAAGATTTTGTTAAAGTTCTTGGAGTTAATAGAAGAGTAGGGTGTGGTTCGTTATCACCTCGACGTTGGCTTCATTATCATACCTCTCTTTGTGGCTGCCTTGGCCATAATCGTTGTGATTCCCAATGATTCGGTAGCTCTCATCGCGAACATGAGAAGAAGAAGAAAACCATGATTTCAATGATGGAGTGGGTTGGAATGGGGTTTTGAACAAAGTAGGGTTTGTTTTCCTCCTTAAACTAGGTTGTGAGAACCAAGATTTCAAATCATTTTTTTTTTCAATTCACCATCCACGTGTACGATGCCACATGTCGACAGATAAACCAGCCTCCGCCAATGTCAGAGGTCGTAGACGATTTCGATCCATTAGATCCTAACTAATCCGATTTCGATACATGGGTACCCTTAAGGGTAAAAATGTAATAAATTTTGAATTTTATTAAAAAATATGTGTAAATTCTGATGCAGTTCGATCAAGGCCAATGTGCATCAAAATTGGTTTGGTAAGCCTCGATCGATCCTGAGACTTATCTCCAGTTTTAGAATCTTGTGAGGATGTCCACGCTGGCATCAAAGGGGGGTGGGTTTTGGGGCTTCACAAGGGTGGGGGCGTCATTAATTTCACCGCCCTTTGTATCTAGTCACAGAGGTATGTGACCTGGGAGCATTGTTTTCTAGAACTAAAACACAATAATAAGGGAAAAAGAAGGCAACCTAGTCACGTACTCTTGCACCCAAACACATGAACGCACAAAACTACTACCCTTCTTTGGGAAATAAAAAATCTCATCTTGCCATAATAATGATAAGGGAGAGGGTTCCCTAAATGCTTGCAGACATTGGATTACGTCTGACAGCATCAACAGAGGTAGGAATTCTGCCTTTCTTGAGGGATGGGGGAAACCATTTTGTCCCCCACCCCCCCCCC